>NC_087066.1:20168845-20201486 GCF_963678635.1 Symsagittifera roscoffensis | reverse complement strand
TAATAAATCATTGCCTGATGTTTTAAAATTTTAAAAAATCAAAAAAAAAACCATCTGGAAAATTTTTGCCAAAATTAAAAAAATCCATTATGCTTCAAGTATATGATTTGTCTATGAAAACTGTTATATCTTTCAGGTCGTTTCCAATACATTGTAAATACAAGACAACAAAATGTCTGGTGAATCTCGCCTCGAGTAAACCATGGCTTTTGTCACTTGTGTTCGGTCAGGAACACATCCCAAAAATTTCGAAAAATTGAATTTAAAACAAAAATCATTTTTTGTTGGCTTATGGAAAAATGCTAGTCATACAATTTACATGAATGAAAAATCACTAATCATAGACGTTTCTTGCACTTTTCTGTTTTAATGGATTTGCATGAAAAATGTATGACTAACATTTTTCCATATGTGAAATTGCATGACTAGCATTTTTGATCAACGCGTGTAAACAGTATAAGTACTTTCGCCCTAAAAAACATTCGTCACTCTTAAAGGTTTAGAACCGTTGCTATAAAAAAAGCTCAGAACGCTCTTTTTACATTGATCTTTGCAAATTTAAAAGAGAAACCTCAACAGTTTTTATACTGCAATCTTCAAAATTAGTTGTCTGA
Organism: Symsagittifera roscoffensis; assembly: GCF_963678635.1. Taxonomy (NCBI): domain Eukaryota; kingdom Metazoa; phylum Xenacoelomorpha; order Acoela; family Convolutidae; genus Symsagittifera; species Symsagittifera roscoffensis. The sequence continues at coordinate 20,200,872 of NC_087066.1, read as the reverse complement.
AACACAAAAATTATTAGGAAGCTCTTACGTTGGTATAAAACAAAAGATGGAAAATATAATTTGAATGGCTGGATTGCGCTTTGTTGTACTTCGAGTAGTTTTTTTTAAAGCCATGATTTTGGCTAAAGATCTGTATTATTCAAAATTTTGAAGAAAACTTCATCTGGCAGAGCTGTATTTACAAAAATGACTTTTGTGGCATGTGCAATTGATTAATATTTCAAGGCTGGGTTAATGTAACATCATCTGATCTGGTTTGACTTCTGACTAGATTTATAAACATCAGCGCGCTCAGATTTCAGCTGCTCGTTTCGTTTTTTGTTTGACTCGCAGAGATCCAGTCTCTACGACTATAACTGAGGTATTTTGGCTGCCGATTAAATGTTTAATTACGGCGCTTGTTTTCCAAATTTAGCTAGATTACTACATGCGAAGTTTTCTCTGCACCAAGTTGTTGTCTGCCCTGTTGCGTCATAGACAATAGAACAAGCGGGTGATCGCTACTGCAACTAACAGGACGAACAGAATAAATGAAGCGATTTTTTTAAAAATTTTCTGCTGCTGCCCTTAGGAAAAAGTCCAGAGGAGGCAGTCTGTAAAAAGTTTTCGGCTTATTATGACGACTCAGTGTGTTGTTATTGATTGTAACTCTCTGTAGTTTTTCAAGCGCTTTGTCAAAAAATATATTTTTTTCTTATTCTTATTCTAATGAAATTTTTCTAGACGTGTTTTTTACTGATGGTAATATTGTATCAGTAACCCCCTAATTTCCCAAAAAAAACTTTTTCCTAAAAAGTTGGTCTGAGAAACTGTGAGAAAATTTACTACATTTTACATCAGATTTGGATTGTTTCTCTTTTTCATAAAATCAATTCCTTCCGTGTCAGGCGGGCTGAGCGTTTCCAGCTCCAAGTAGAGCTAACGCTTTACTTCAGATGATAGAGGAAGCAATGCATTAATATTATAAAGCAAGGCTGAAAAAACAGCTGAAAGCGCTAAAAAGTAGGTTAATACGGGGGTCAACAACTAAACAATCAGATTACCCTGTCAACATGTCAACAAGCTGAAGTTCTGATATAAAAATTTATATTTTTAAGAAAACATTATGTTTGCTTATATTATAGGCCAAAATTTTTTTACGTCATTAGTAAGTTGTGATTGCTTTCAAAACTTTGTTTTTTTTACTAATAATGGTTTTTATAGGGGAATGAATCTTTTTAGTGGCTGACAGGCGAAAAAGGGAATTTCATGTCACAAAATAATATTGTAGGCCTTATAGGTTGTAAGGGTTTTGAACTCCTGAACGGTAACTACTTCTAGAAATGAACAATCTCAACATCTCCTCCTTGCTTCTTTAATTGACAGCCAATGTTAACCAACTAGCCTTAGAAAAACCTTAAAAAAATATGCCGCAGACAATTACTAATTTTTAGGTAATTGCAACAAAAAGAGCGCCAATTTTTGTTCAAAAATTTTCAAAAATGTTCCCTTACGAGGTTAAACTGTGCATTCTGTGCATTGTATGTGAATTCCAAAACAGGCCAAAATCAGATTTGTCGCGGAACCCACATCATTGCTACTTTTCTTTGATCTTCTTTGCTGTTCTGGATTCCCTAAACAAAAACTTAAAACACTGTTCCGCTCAAAATCGCTCCAAAAATAGACGAATTTGCGGAAACTGCAACTGTTTTTGCGGAATCCAAAGCAGTTTAAGGAGTCCACAAGCAAACATTAAGATATGTGTATAGTTACATTGAGCTGTTGCAGAATCCGCAACTGTAAGCGGAATCTGCAAAGTGTACGTGGAATCCGCAAAGTGTAAGTGGAATCCGCATTTTATGGAATCCCAATTACTAACCAGTATATGGGATCGACGAAATCCCAAACACTGAACTAATTCGACAATTTGCTACGCGTTGGTTTCTAACCACTCTCAACGTCCATCCAGTGCACATTTTGTCGAAAGTGGCATTGTGCCTCAAGGTTCCAAAAATTTCAACACAGCACAAAAGTTAGCCTAAGTGCCGTTTTTTTGACATTTCAAGAAAGCAAAAATCAGAAACGGGTTTTTACTCGACACCAAAGTTTTGAAGTTTCTGAAAATCTCCCCTTCTCCACAAGAAGATATGGAATACTCAACTTAAGTATGTTGCTCATGTTGACCCTGCTACAAAAAAACCCATATTTAAAGTTTCTTATAAAGTTTTCGTGTTATTTTTGCAGTTTCAAAACTTTTTACTAAAAAACTCTAATATGGAAATTTTTTCCAAAAAAAACAAAAAAATGAAAGGAAAAAATCAAATTGAACGTGTTTTCATGCCGTCATGGTGGCTGAAAATCCCTATTAAAGTTTATACATTTGAAAACTTTCCGATTCTACTTTGAAATATGCATTTCAAAAAAAAACAAATTCAGCAACTAAAGGTTTGAACTTATAAAAACAAATTCCAGTTTATAATTGAAGCTACTATGGGAACAAGAAAAAATCAGTTAATCAATTCATGCCTAGAGTATTCTGTATTTGGATTTCACAAAAATATTGAAACAAAAACTTTGTTGAAGCAATTTTGAAAAAACAGCAAAAAATTATTTTTGGCAAATTTAGTGATTACAATGCACTTGCTTTGGTTAACTCACACGGCGAATGGCAAATTAACTTGCTCTGCAATAATGGAGATTTTTTTCAGTTAATGCAAAAAAAAGTTTGAAATAATCATGAGCAATAGTTGAAATATTGGAAACACACCATCTAACTACTTGTTAAAATTAAGCCCTATCTTGTATCTATCTTAGAGCCTAATATTGTAAAAAGCTCAAGTTTCGCATAAGAAAAGTGCTAGACTCAGGACAGTACTGTCAGCAGAGAGGTATTTACTGACTTGGGATTTCTAAATTTTGTTCTGCTCGTTTGAAAATCTACAGTTGGTGAAACTTTTAACATTCCTGAATTGAATTACTGTCGAGGTTGAAGAACTGCGCAAGATGTAGTTGTAAGATTCTGAAAGCATAATCTGAAAATACCGTCTTTTGGTCAGTGCAGTTCGAATTTTTAGCTGATGATCTACTATAAGAAGTGTGCAAATACAATTATCCTACGCAATTTGAACGTTTTATATGTATTTAGCCTATCATTTTCAAAACAAAAACCTGGAACAAAATTTTAGTTCTGCGCTCGTTTGGATATATTGCAATTTTTCGAACCTCTGATCTTTCAACAAGTTTGAGGTATTTTGTTTCGAAGTGGAACACGCCTCTATTTGTTTGAAAATTGAGGGGCTTTTTGTTAATGAAAATGATTAGGCCGTCAGTTTTACACTCGAAAAAGAAACGAGTTGCGTTTTTTCTTCTCAACAAGAAGTTTTTCAATGTGTAGTAACAATTTCAAATAAATCATGGCGACAATAATAAATCCTTGCCTGATAATTTAAAAACTTAAAAAATCAAAAAAAAACAACCATCTGGAAAATTTTTGCCAAAATTTAAAAGTTCCATTATGCTTCCAGTATATGATTTGTCTATGAAAACTTTTAAATCTTTCAGGTCGTTTCCAATACATTGTAAATACAAGACAACAAAATCTTTGGTGAATCTCGCCTCGAGTAAACCATGGCTTTTGTCACTTGTGTTCGATCAGGAACACATCCCAAAAATTTCGAAAAATTAAATTTAAAAAAATCATTTTTTGTTGGCTTATGGAAAAATGCTAGTCATACAATTTACATAATTGAAAAATCACTAGTCATAGATGCTTCTTGCACTTTTCTGTTTTAATGGAATTTCATGAAAAATGTATGACTAACATTTTTCCTTATGTGAAATTGCATGACTAGCATGATCAACGCGTGTAAACAGTATAAGTACTTTCATCCTAAAAAACATTCGTCACTCTTAAAGGTTTAGAACCGTTGCTATAAAAAAAGCTCAGAACACTCTTTTTAGATTGGTCCCGGCAAATTTAAAAAAGAAGCCTCAACAGTTTTTAGACTACAATCTTCAAAATTAGTTATGAGAAACACAAAAATTATTAGGAAGCTTTTATGTTGGTATAAAACAAAAGATGGAAAACATAATTTGAATGGCTGGATTGCGTTTTGTTATATTCGAGTAGTTTTTGTAAAGGCCATGATTTTGGCTAAAGATCTGTATTATTCAAATTTTTCAAGAAAACTTCCTCTGGCAGAGCTGTATTTACAAAAATGACTTTTGTGGCATGTGCAATTGATTATTAATTCAAGGCTGGATTAATGTAACATCATCTGAACCTGTTTGACTTCTGACCAGATTTATAAACATTAGCGCGGTCAGATTGCAGCTGCTCGTTTCGTTTTTTGCTTGAATCGCAGAGATCCGGTATCTACGACTCTAACCGAGGTATTTTGGCTGCCGATTAAATGTTGAATTACGGCGCTTGTTTTCCAAATTTAGCTAGATTACTACATGCGAAGTTTTCTCTGCACCAAGTTGTTGTCTGCCCCGTTGCGTCATAGACAATAGAACAAGCGGATGATCGCTACTGCAACTAACAGGAAGAACAAAATAAATGAAGCGATTTTTTTTTCAATTTTCTGCTGCTGCCCTTAGGAAAAAGTCCAGAGGAGGCAGTCTGTAAAAAGTTTTCGGCTTAATATGACGTCTCAGTGTGTTGTAATTGATTGTAGTTTTCTGTAATTTTTCAAGCGCTTTGTCAAAAAATATATTGTTTTCTTATTCTTATTCTTATGAAATTTTTCTAGACGTGTTTTTTACTGATGGTAAAATTGTATCAGTAACCCCCTAATTTTTCAAAAAATTTTTGCTAAAAAGTTGGTCTGAGAAACTGTGAGAAAACTTACTACATTTTACATCAGATTTGGATTGTTCCTCTTTTTCATAAAACCAATTCCTTCCGTGTCATGCGGGCTGAGCGTTTCCAGCTCCAAGTAGAGCTAACGCTTTACTTCAGATGATAGAGGAAGCAATGCATTAATATTATATAGCAAGGCTGAAAAAACAGCTGAAAGCGCTAAAAAGTAGGTTAATACGGGGGTCAACAACTAAACAATCAGATTACCCTGTCAACATGTCAACAAGCTGAAGTTCTGATATAAAAATTTATATTTTTAAGAAAACATTATGTTTGCTAATATTATAGGCCAAAATTTTTTTACGTCATTATAAGTTGTGATTGCTTTCAAAACTTTATTTTTTTTTACTATTAATGGTTTTTATAGGGGAATGAATCTTTTTAGTGGCTGACAGGCGAAAAAGGGAATTTCATGTCCCAAAATAATATTGTAGGCCTTATAGGTTGTAAGGGTTTTGAACTCCTGAATGGTAACTACTTCTAGAAATGAACAATCTCAACATCTCCTCCTTGCTACTTTAATTGACAGCCAATGTTAACCAACTAGCCTTAGAAAAACCTAAAAAAAATATGCCGCCGACAGTTACTAATTTTTAGGTAATTGCAACAAAAAGAGCGCCAATTTTTGGTCAAAAATTTTCAAAAATGTTCCTTTACAAGGCTAAACTGTGCATTCTGTGCATTGTATGTGGATTCCAAAACAGGCCAAAATCAGATTTGTTGCGGAACGCACATCTTTGCTACTTTTCTTCGATCTTCTTTGCTGTTCTGGATTCCCTAAACAAAAACTTAAAACACTGTTCCGCTCAAAATCGCTCCAAAAATAGACGAATTTGCAGAACCTGCAACTGTTTTTGCGGAATCCAAAACATTTTGTGGAGTGCACAAGCAAACATTAAGATATGTGTATAGTTACATTGAGCTGTTGCAGAATCCGCAACTGTAAGCGGAATTTGCAAAGTGGACGTGGAATCCGCAAATTGTAAGTGGAATCCGCATTTTATGGAATCCCAATTACTAACCAGTATATGGGATCGACGAAATCCCAAACACTGAACTAATTCGACAATTTGCTACGCGTTGGTTTCTAACCACTCTCAACGTAATGACCTCGTATAATGAATTTATTCCATATATATTCCATTTTATTCCAGTTTTTAGAATTCCATCAATCCCAAACACTGAACAGTATTTGGGATTGACGCAATACCAAATACTGGCCTAATTTAGCGGTATGCTGTGTGTTGTGTTTCCATACAATTTCAACTCAATTACTCCAAATATTATAATTATTCGGTGTTGTGATTCCAAAATACTAAAGGATGACATCCACCGATTTAGGTAACCAATGTTTTAAGACCTGTTCGTGGATTCCGCTGACAATGGTTAAGTTTTTGCTATTAAATTCCGCCTTGCTAGAGATAAGAGTTCCAGATCTAGCTTTTAATTGTTCATATGCAAGTTCAGTTTTGAACAAAATTCGGAATCCACTTACAGCTCGCGGAATCCGCTTAAATTTGCGAATTCCGCTTACATTTTGCGGAATCCACTTACAGTTGCGGAATCCAAAACAACTAGCTATATTCGCTTGTTGGGGAATTCACGACACAGCAAATGTGCCGACAAAATTTACATTACACTCAAATGTACGCGGAATCCACGGAAGTTTTGTAAGTGGAATTCCGCTGACATTTTGGACCATGTTTAAGTATTAGCTTTTGGAATCCAGCAACAGACAGTCACAAAATTGTGCGCCCATCCAGTGCACATTTTGTCGAAAGTGGCATTGTGCCTCAAGGTTCCAAAAATTTCAACACAGCACAAAAGTTAGCCTAAGTGCCGTTTTTTTGACATTTCAAAAAAGCAAAAATCAGAAACGGGTTTTTACTCGACACCAAAGTTTTAAAGTTTCTTATAAAGTTTTTGTGTTATTTTTGCCTGTTTCAAAACTTTTTACCAAAAAAAACAAAAAATGAAAGGAAAAAATTAATTTGAGTTTTCATGCCGTCATGGTGGCTGAAAACCCCTATTAAAGTTTATACATTTGACAACTTTCCGATTCTACTTTGAAATATGCATTTCAAAAAAACAAATTCAGCAACTAAAGGTTTGAACTTATAAAAACAATTTCCTGTTTATAATTGAAGCTACCATGGGAACAAGAAAAAATCAATTAATCAATTCATGCCTAGAGTATTCTGTATTTGAACTTCACAAAAAAATGAAACAAAAACTTTGTTGAAGCAATATTGAAAAAACAGCAAAAAATTATTTTTGGCAAATTTAGTGATTACATTGCACTTGCTTTGGTTAACTCACACGGCGAATGGCAAATTAACTTGCTCTGCATTAACGGAGAATTTTTTCAGGTAATGCTAAAAAAGTTTGAAATAATCATGAGCAAGAGTTGAAATATTGGAAACACACCATCTAACTACTTGTTAAAATTAAGCTCTATCTTGTATCTATCTTAGAGCCTAATATTGTAAGAAGCTCAAGTTTCGCATAAGAAAAGTGCTAGGTTCAGGGCAGTGCAAGAGGTATTTACTGACTTGCGATTTTTAAATTTTGTTCTGCTCGTTTGAAACTCAACACTTCGTGAAATCTTTTACATTCCTGAATTGAATTACTGTTGAAGTTGAAGATCTGCGCAAGATGAAGTTGTAATATTCTGAAAATACCGTCTTTTGGTCAGCGCAGTTCAATTTTTTAGCTGATGATCTACTATAAGAAGTGTGCAAATACAAATATCCTACTCAATTTGAACATTTTATATGTATTTAGCCTCTCATTTTCGAAACAAAAACCAGGAACAAAATTTTAGTTCTGCGCTCGTTTGGATATATTGCAAATTTTTCAAACCTCTGTTCGTTCAACAAGTTTGAGGTATTTTTTTTCGAAGTGGAACACGCCTCTATTTGTTTGAAAAGTGAGGGGCTTTTTGTTAATGAAAATGATTAGGCCGTCAGTTTTACACTCGAAAAAGAAACGAGTTGCGTTTTTTCTTTTCAACAAGAAGTGTTTCAATGTGTAGTAACAATTTCAAATAAATCATGGCGACAATAATAAATCATTGCCTGATAATTTAAAAATTTAAAAAATCAAAAAAAAAACCATCTGGAAAATTTTTGCCAAAATTTAAAAAATCCATTATGCTTCCAGTATATGATTTGTCTATGAAAACTGTTATATCTTTCAGGTCGTTTCCAATACATTGTAAATACAAGACAACAAAATATCTGGTGAATCTCGCCTCGAGCAAACCATGACTTTTGTCACTTGTGTTCGGTCAGGAACACACCCCAAAGTTCAAAAAATTGAATTTAAAACAAAAATCATTTTTTGTTGGCTTATGGAAAAAAGCTAGTCATACAATTTACATGAGTGAAAAATCACTAATCATAGACCTTTCTTGCATTTTTCTGTTTTAATGGATTTGCATGACAAATGTATGGCTAACATTTTACCATATGTGAAATTGCATGACTAGCATTTTTGATCAACGCGTGTAAACAGTATAAGTACTTTCATCCTAAAAAACATAAGTCACTCTTAAAGGAATAGAAGCGTTGCTATATAAAAAAAAAAGCTCAGAACGCTCTTTTTACTTTGGCCTTTGCAAATTTAAAAGAGAAACCTCAACAGTTTTTATACTGCAATCTTCAAAACTATTTGTCTGAAACACAAAAATTATTAGGAAGCTCTTACGTTGGTATAAAACAAAAGATGGAAAATATAATTTGAATGGCTGGATTGCGCTTTGTTGTACTTCGAGTAGTTTTTTTTAAAGCCATGATTTTGGCTAAAGATCTGTATTATTCACAATTTTGAAGAAAACTTCATCTGGCAGAGCTGTATTTACAAAAATGACTTTTGTGGCATGTGCAATTGATTAATATTTCAAGGCTGGATTAATGTAACATCGACTGATCTGGTTTGACTTCTGACTAGATTTATAAACATCAGCGCGCTCAGATTGCAGCTGCTCGTTTCGTTTTTTGTTTGACTCGCAGAGATCCAGTCTCTACGACTATAACTGAGGTATTTTGGCTGCCGATTAAAGGTTTAATTACGGCGCTTGTTTTCCAAATTTAGCTAGATTACTATATGCGAAGTTTTCTCTGCAGCAAGTTGTTGCCCTGTTGCGTCATAGACAATAGAACAAGCGGGTGATCGCTACTGCAACTAACAGGAAGAACAAAATAAATGAAGCGATTTTTTTTTCAATTTTCTGCTGCTGCCCTTAGGAAAAAGTCCAGAGGAGGCAGTCTGTAAAAAGTTTTCGGCTTAATATGACGTCTCAATGTGTTGTAATTGATTGTAATTCTCTGTAATTTTTCAAGCGCTTTGTCAAAAAATATATTTTTTTCTTATTCTTATTCTTATGAAATTTTTCTAGACGTGTTTTTTACTGATGGTAAAATTGTATCAGTAACCCCCTAATTTCCCAAAAAAATTTTTGCTAAAAAGTTGGTCTGAGAAACTGTGAGAAAACTTACTACTTTTTACATCAGATTTGGATTGTTCCTCTTTTTCATAAAATCAATTCCTTCCCTGTCAGGCGGGCTGAGCGTTTCCAGCTCCAAGTAGAGCTAACGCTTTACTTCAGATGATAGAGGAAGCAATGCATTAATATTATAAAGCAAGGCTGAAAAAACAGCTGAAAGCGCTAAAAAGTAGGTTAATACGGGGGTCAACAACTAAACAATCAGATTACCCTGTCAACATGTCAACAAGCTGAAGTTCTGATATAAAAATTTATATTTTTAAGAAAACATTATGTTTGCTAATATTATAGGCCAAAAGTTTTTTACGTCATTAGTAAGTTGTGATTGCTTTCAAAACTTTATTTTTTTTTACTATTAATAGTTTTTATAGGGGAATGAATCTTTTTAGTGGCTGACAGGCGAAAAAGGGAATTTCATGTCACAAAATAATATTGTAGGCCTTATAGGTTGTAAGGGATTTGAACTCCTGAATGGTAACTACTTCTAGAAATGAACAATCTCAACATCTCCTCCTTGCTACTTTAATTGACAGCCAATGTTAACCAACTAGCCTTAGAAAAAACTAAAAAATATATGCCGCCGACAGTTACTAATTTTTAGGTAATTGCAACAAAAAGAGCGCCAATTTTTGGTCAAAAATTTTCAAAAATGTTCCTTTACAAGGCTAAACTGTGCATTCTGTGCATTTTATGTGGATTCCAAAACAGGCCAAAATCAGATTTGTCGCGGAACGCACATCATTGCTACTTTTCTTCGATCTTCTTTACTGTTCTGGATTCCCTAAACAAAAACTTAAAACACTGTTCCGCTCAAAATCGCTCCAAAAATAGACGAATTTGCGGAACCTGCAACTGTTTTTGCGGAATCCAAAACAGTTTGTGGAGTGCACAAGCAAACATTAAGATATGTGTATAGTTACATTGAGCTGTTGCAGAATCCGCAACTGTAAGCGGAATTTGCAAAGTGTACGTGGAATCCGCAAATTGTAAGTGGAATCCGCATTTTATGGAATCCCAATTACTAACCAGTATATGGGATCGACGAAATCCCAAACACTGAACTAATTCGACGATTTGCTACGCGTTGGTTTCTAACCACTCTCAACGTAATGACCTCGTATAATGAATTTATTCCATATATATTCCATATTATTCCAGTTTTTAGAATTCCATCAATCCCAATTACTGACCAGTATTTGGGATTGACGCAATCCCAAATACTGACCTAATTTAGCGGTATGCTGTGTGTTGTGTTTCCATACAATTTCAACTCAATTACTCCAAATATTAAAATTATTCGGTGTTGTATTTCCAAAATACTAAAGGATGACATCCACCGATTTAGGTAACCAATGTTTTAAGACCTGTTCGTGGATTCCGGTGACAATGGTTAAATTTTTGCTATTACATTCCGCCTTGCTAGAGATAAGAGTTCCAGATCTAGCTTTTAATTGTTCATATGCAAGGTCAGTTTTGAACAAAATTCGGAATCCACGTACAGTTTGCGGAATCCGCTTAAATTTGCGGATTCCGCTTATATTTTGCGGAATCCACTTAGAGTTGCGGAATCCAAAACAACTAGCTATATTCGCTTGTTGGGGAATCCACGACACAGCAAATGTGCCGACAAAATTTAAGTTGCACTCAAATGTACGCGGAATCCACGGAAGTTTTGTAAGTGGAATCCCCTGACATTTTGGACCATGTTTAAATATTAGCAGGAACAGACAGACACCAAATTGTGCGCCCATCCAGTGCACATTTTGTCGAAAGTGGCATTGTGCCTCAAGGTTCCAAAAGTTTCAACACAGCACAAAAGTTAGCCTAATTGCCGTTTTTTTTTGACATTTCAAGAAAGCAAAAATCAGAAACGGGTTTTTACTCGACACCAAAGTGTTGAAGTTTCTGAAAATCTCCCCTTCTCCACAAGAAGATATGGAATACTCAACCTAAGTATGTTGCTCATGTTGACCATGCTACGAAAAACCCATATTTAAAGTTTCTTATAAAGTTTTTGTGTTATTTTTGCCTGTTTCAAAACTTTTTACTAAAAAACTCTAATTTGGAAATTTTTTCCAAAAAAAACAAAAAAATGAAAGAAAAAAATCAATTTGAACGTGTTTTCATGCCGTCATGGTGGCTGAAAATCCCTATTAAAGTTTATACATTTGAAAACTTTCCGATTCTACTTTGAAATATGCATTTCAATAAAACAAATTCAGCAACTAAAGGTTTGAACTTATAAAAACAAATTCCAGTTTATAATTAAAGCTACCATGGGAACAAGAAAAAATCAATTAATCAATTCATGCCTAGAGTATTCTGTATTTGAATTTCACAAAAATATTGAAACAAAACTTTGTTGAAGCAATATTGAAAAAACAGCAAAAAATTATATTTGGCAAATTTAGTGATTACAATGCACTTGCTTTGGTTAACTCACACGGCGAATGGCAAATTAACTTGCTCTGCACTAATGGAGATTTTCTTCAGTTAATGCAAAAAAAAGTTTGAAATAATCATGAGCAATAGTTGAAATATTGGAAACACACCATCTAACTACTTGTTAAAATTAAGCCCTATCTTGTATCTATCTTAGAGCCTAATATTGTAAAAAGCTCAAGTTTCGCATAAGAAAAGTGCTAGGCTCAGGGCAGTGCTGTCAACAAAGAGGTATTTACTGACTTGGGATTTCTAAAATTTGTTCTGCTCGTTTGAAAATCTACAGTTGGTGAAATTTTAACATTCCTGAATTGAATTACTGTCGAGGTTGAAGAACTGCGCAAGATGTAGTTGTAAGATTCTGAAAGCATAATCTGAAAATACCGTCTTTTGGTCAGCGCAGTTCGAATCTTTAGCTGATGATCTACTATAAGAAGTGTGCAAATACAATTATCCTACGCAATTTGAACATTTTATATGTATTTAGCCTATCATTTTCAAAACAAAAACCTGGAACAAAATTTCAGTTCTGCGCTCGTTTGGATATATTGCAATTTTTTCAAACCTCTGTTTGTTCAACAAGTTTGAGGTATTTTTTTTCGAAGTGGAACACGCCTCTATTTGTTTGAAAAGTAAGGGGCTTTTTGTTAATGAAAATGATTAGGCCGTCAGTTTTACATTCGAAAAAGAAACGAGTTGCGTTTTTTCTTCTCAACCAGAAGTGTTTCAATGTGTAGTAACAATTTCAAATAAATCATGGCGACAATAATAAATCATTGCCTGATAATTTAAAAACATAAAAAATTAAAAAAAAAAACAACCATCTGGAAAATTTTTGCCAAAATTTAAAAGTTCCATTATGCTTCCAGTATATGATTTGTCTATGAAAACTCTTATATCTTTCAGGTCGTTTCCAATACATTGTAAATACAAGACAACAAAATTTTTGGTGAATCTCGCCTCGAGTAAACCATGGCTTTTGTCACTTGTGTTCGTCAGGAACACATCCCAAAAATTTCGAAAAATTAAATTTAAAAAAATCATTTTTTGTTGGCTTATGGAAAAATGCTAGTCATACAATTTACATAAATGAAAAATCACTAGTCATAAATGTTTCTTGCACTTTTCTGTTTTAATGGAATTGCATGAAAAACTTATGACTTACATTTTTCCTTATGTGAAATTGCATGACTAGCATGGTCAACGCGTGTTAACAGTATAAGTACTTTCATCCTAAAAACATAATTCACTCTTAAAAGAATAGAATCGTTGCTACAAAAGTAGCTCAGAACGCTCTTTTTAGATTGGTCCTGACAAATTTAAAAAAGAAGCCTCAACAGTTTTTAAACTACAATCTTCAAAATTAGTTATGTGAACTGAGAGGCGAAAAAGGGATTGTCATGTCACAAAATAATATTGTAGGCCTTATAGGTTGTAAGGGTTTTGAACACCTGAATGGTAACTACTTCTAGAAATGAACAATCTCAACAACTCCTCCTTGCTACTTTAATGGACAGCCAATGTTAACCAACTAGCCTAAGAAAAGCCTAAAAGTTATATGCCGCCGACAATTACTAATTTTTAGGTAATTGCAACAAAAAAGAGCCCCAATTTTTGGTCAAAAATTTTCAAAAATGTGCCCTTAAGAGGCTAAACTGTGCAATCTGTGCATTGTATGTGGATTCCAAAACAGGCCAAAATCAGATTTGTTGCGGAACCCACATCATTGCTACTTTTCTTTGATCTTCTTTGCTGTTCTGGATTCCCTAAACAGAAACTTAAAACACTGTTCTGCTCAAAATCGCTCCAAAAATAGACGAGTTTGCGGAACCTGCAACCGTTTTTGCGGAACCCAAAACAGTTTGTGGAGTTCAGAAGCAAACAATAAGATATGTGTATAGTTACATTGAGCTGTTGCAGAATCCGCAAAGTGTACGTGGAATCCGCAATTTGTAAGTGGAGTCCGCATTTTATGAAATCCCAATTACTGACCAGTATTTGGGATCGATGAAATTCCAAACACTTAACTAATTCGACGGTTTGCTACGCGTTGAGTTTCTAACCACTCTCAACCTAATGACCTCAAATAATGAATTTATTCCATAAATATTCCATATTATTCCAGTTTTTAGAATTCCATCAATCCCAAGTACTGACCTAATTAAGCGGTATGCTGTGTGTTGTGTTTCCATACAATTTCAGCTCAATGACTCCAAATATTAAAATTTTTCGGTGTTGTGTTTCCAAAATAATAAAAGATGACATCCACCGATTTAGGTAACCAATGTTTTAGGACTTGTTCGTGGATTCCGCTGACAATGGTTAAGTCTTTGCTTTTAAATTCCGCATTGCTAGAGATAAAAATTTCAGCTCAGCTTTTAATTGTTCATATGCAAGTTCAGTTTTGAACAAAATTCGGAATCCACCCACAGTTTGCGGAATCCGCTTACATTTGCGGATTCCGCTTACATTTTGCGGAATCCACTTACAGCTGCGGAATCCAAAACAACTAGCTATATTCGCTGGTTGGGGAATCCACGACGCAGCAAATGTGCCGACAAAATTTACGTTACACTCATATGTACGCGGAATCCACGGAAGTTTTGTAAGTGGAATCCCCTGACATTTTGGACCACGTTTAAATATTAGCTTTTGGAATCCAGGAACAGACAGACACAAAATTGTGCGCCCATCCAGTGCACATTTTGTCAAAAGTGGCATTGTGCCTCAAGGTTCCAAAAGTTTCAACGCAGCACAAAAGTTAGCCTAAGTGCCGTTTTTTTGACATTTCAAGAAAGCAAAAATCAGAAACGGGTTTTTACTCGACACCAAAGTTTTGAAGTTTCTGAAAATCTCCCCTTCTCCACGAGAAGATATGGAATACTCAACTGAAGTATGTTGCTCATGTTGACCATGCTACGAAAAAAACCCATATTTAAAGTTTCTTATAAAGTTTTTGTGTTATTTTTGCCTGTTTCAAAACTTTTTACTAAAAAACTCTAATATGGAAATTTTTTCCAAAAAAAACAAAAAAAGGAAGGAAAAAATCAATTTGAACGTGTTTTCATGCCGTCATGGTGGCTGAAAATCCCTATTAAAGTTTATACATTGGAAAACTTTCCGATTCTACTTTGAAAAATGCATTTCAAAAAAACAAATTCAGCAACTAAAAGTTTGAATTTATAAAAACAAATTGCAGTTTATAATTGAAGCTACCATGGGAACAAGGAAAGATCAATTAATCAACTCATGCCTAGATTATTCTGTATTTGAAGTTCACAAAAATTTTGAAACAAAAACTTTGTTGAAGCAATATTGAAAAAACAGCAAAAAATTATATTTGGCAAATTTAGTGACTACAATGCACTTGCTTTGGTTAACTCACAAGGCGAATGGCAAATTAACTTGCTCTGCATTAACGGAGAATTTTTTCAGGTAATGCAAAAAAAGTTTGAAATAATCATGAGCAAGAGTTGAAATATTGGAAACACACCATCTAACTACTTGTTAAAATTAAGCTCTATCTTGTATCTATCTTAGAGCCTAATATTGTAAGAAGCTCAAGTTTCGCATAAGAAAAGTGCTAGGTTCAGGGCAGTGCAAGAGGTATTTACTGACTTGCGATTTTTAAATTTTGTTCTGCTCGTTTGAAACTCAACACTTCGTGAAATCTTTTACATTCCTGAATTGAATTACTGTTGAAGTTGAAGATCTGCGCAAGATGAAGTTGTAGGATTCTGAAAAAATAATCTAAAAATACCGACTTTTGGTCAGCGCGGTTCGAATTTTTAGCTGATGCTCTACTATAAGAAGTGTGGTAAATACAATTATCTTACGCAATTTGAACATTTTATATGTATTTAGCCTGTCATTTGCAAAAATAACTTAGAACAAATTTTTAGTTCTGCGCTCTTTTGGATATCTTGCCTTTTTTTCAAATCTCTGCTCGTTCAACAAGTTTGAGGAGTTTTTTTTAGAAGTAGACCACGCCTCTATTTGCTTGAAAAGTGAGGGCTTTTTTGCTTTTTAATGAAAATGATTAGGCCGTCAGTTTTACACTCGAAAAGGAAACGTGTTGCGTTTTTTCTTCTCAACAAGAAGTGGTTCAATGTGTAGTAACAATTTCAAATAAATCATGGCGACAATAATAAATCATTGCCTGATAATTTAAAAACTTAAAAAAAAACAACCATCTGGAAAATTTTTGCCAAAATCTAAAAGTTCCATTATGCTTCCAGTATATGATTTGTCTATGAAAACTCTTAAATCTCTCAGGTCGTTTCCAATACAACGTTGTAAGAAGTTCAAATAAATCATGGCGACAAATGATCGATTTGTTAGTGTATTCTAAACTACAGGGTGTTTCAAATAAACTGTAATGTTATAAAAGCTTCTCATTTCATAACTGTTGATCAGTTCGACTTCAAATTCGGTGATATTATGTAGAACAGGCGGAGATTTGATAAAACTCAAAAACTGCGTTGATGAATTGAACTCGATAGTGAATACCCGCGATTTTCCAACTATCTCACGCTTCCACGCAACAAAAATTTTTTTAAACTATTTGTTCATACGTAAATGAAAACAACGAAATGGTTTTCACATTAAACGAAGAAAAACGGATCATTTATTTGTTTGCAATTTATGAAACCCCAACTGAAGTTCGGAGAAGATATATCAATGAATATTACATTGCCCCACGCGTTGCATCAACACTTCAACTTACGCAGTTTATCAGAGTGTGGAAACGGTTCCAAGAAAGAGGCGGGTTATCGAAATTTCAAGGGCAGCATCGAAAAGGAACGGGGTTACCAGGAACCGATGAAGCGAATGCCAGTATTATAAGACCCTTTGATTTTCATCCTAAAGATTCAACAACTAAAGCAGCAGCTGATTTGGGGTTGAGCCGCACCACAACTTGGAGAGTCGCGAGAGCTGCCAAAATGAAGCCCTACAAAGTGCTCAAAACACACCAAATTAAAGAGACGAACTTCGGCTTGAGACTTACTTTTGGTGTCTGGTGCTTGAGCAAGATTGAAACAGCGGCAGATTTCACATCACTGGTGATTTCCTCAGACGAAAAGTGGTGGGTGCTCGACAGCTCTCCAAATTCTCAAAACGATAGGAGATGGAGTTTAGTTAACCCCAGACAATACGCGGAGTGCAAGTACCAGGGCAAAAAGAAAGTGATGTGCTGGATGGGTTTCCTTCAAGGAGCTGTTCTTGGCCCGTTTTGGTTCGTAGACGAACAGCAACGACCAATAACACTGAACCAGTTTTCGTATCTGAACATGCTGGAACACGACCTCTGGCCAGTCCTTCGAGAACGACGAAACTTGAGGCGCATATGGTTTATGCAAGACGGAGCCACATGTCACTGCACGGGACGCGTACTCAGTTGGCTTGGGACAAAGTTCAACGACAGAATTATAAGTAGACGAACCCCTATACCCTGGCCACCTCAGAGTCCGGACCTGAATCCCCTGGATTTTCGGCTGTGGGGTCATCTGGGGAAAATTATTCATGGTGCGAATCCACGAAGTATTGTCGAACTCATGCAAACTGTAGAAGATGCCCGAAATACAATAGCGCCCGATAATATCGAAGAGTCATTGAGAAATTTGACGAAAAGATTACAAAGCTGTGTTGCTCAAAACGGCGGACACTTTCAGCATCTTTTATAAAACAATTTTATCAGATATTCAAATCTCCGCCACTTATCTATCTTGTGCAGAAAAAATTGTGTATTTATCTCTTCTCAAAAAAAAGTTATAGCGTTTTATAAAATTACAGTTTATTTGAAACACTCTGTATTTTAAACACTTCAGAAATTATCACAACAGTCATAAACAGTTAATGTAAATAATCTCTGGAAAGTAGTTGAGAATTGTAAATAAACCGCTCTTGAAGAAATATTAGGGAACGAATTCTGTAATCTGGAGTTCTGGCGTGGTTTTAGTTTTATTTTATTGGTATGTTTGTTATGCTTCTAAGTTGTTATTCTTTGTAGCATACTACACGTACGAGCAATAAAGAAAATAGAGTGAATATTTGGTCTGAAAATACCGTGTGTATTATCTTGCAACATTCTGGCGCAAAAAAAACAATATTCATTCTCGAAACATGCTATAAAAAAGCACGCAAAAAGCACACATTGCTAAAAAGTAGACTTATGATGCTGCTATGATTACCGAAAAGCTGATTTTGGACCTTTTAACTGCACTCTGTGATATTATTAACTTCCCATTCATGTTCCAAAGTAAGTAATTTTGAAAACCGAACCTTCAATTTTGACTTTGCAATTTTTTGATGAATAAAAAAATATATAATCCCAATGTTGTCGTACGTCAATATAATCAATTATAATCGATTATATTTTATCAAAAAGGGATTAAAATTCTTATGTTTTTAAGTCAATATAATCTGTTGTAATTGATTATATCAGTTCTGATGGATTTTGTGAAAGATTATTGATAAAATTTTCTTTTCACATTAGAATTTTTCACATTAGAATTTCACATTAGAATTTTTCTTGTTCGTCTCTTATTTTTTATTAGAAAGCAATTTATCCCCCATCCTTGCAATTTACCGCTTACCGCCCTGCAGTTTACAACCAGCCCCTAGTTTATCCCTACCCCTCAGTTTGCCTCATTTTGTTTGGGGTGGGGAAGGGGAATTTAAAACTTGTGGGGGGGGGGGGGCGTGACGTTGAGTATCCACCCCTGTTCTGGAGGGAGGATGTGAAAATGTCTCTTGGCATAGACTGTAAACTGGGGGTTGGGGGCAACGGGGTTTCCAACTTAGGCAGACATGGGGATATGATCGGTTGAACGTATTTGAACTTTAACTTAATTTACTAGCAAGCATGGCATAAACTATGCACATTTTTTTGTAACATTAGCAAAACTTCTGCAAAAAGAGATCCATTAGAACCAATTAAATCCATAGGACCTCTTTGTCGGTGAAGATAAATAAATTTGAAAATACCTTACAAAAAAAAGCCGCCAGCGATCCATTTTGAATAATTTTGAGAGTTTTTAAAAATGAAATTGATCAATTAAAGTATAAGGCAATTCAATGCTAGTTCAAGACAATGAAATAATTTTATCACGGGCTCTGGTGAGTTTTTTTATTAATGATTCCGCATGAAATCAGTGTAAGCTTTTGTAAAAGCTTGCTTTTCACTTTCAAGTGAAAAATACCAGTCGCTATTTTTTGTCATTATTTGGTAGTCAGTGTTTTAAGTCGATCAAATTGATCATTTTCCAAGCTCTCCGAACCACTAAAAAGACCCTATTTTGATGAACTTAATTAAACACTGATTTTTTTTGCCTCTTGATTTATATGCTTACGATTATGATTGTATCACTTTCATAGCTAACTTTTAAGTTTTTGTTGTAAAATCTGACAGTCCCTAATCAAATTGTCATTGAACAGTTATATTCAAGTTGACCATAAACACTGATAGATTTACCCGTTTTTATATGATCTTGTGAAACCTAGAACTTAAGAAGAATAAAAATAGGATCAGTATCAGATTGAGTTTTAGCACGAACCTATCCGACAAAAAATAGAGAACACATCGGCAGTCCACGGCATTAATAAAAAAGTTTACTGTTAATGCACAAAAATGAGCAAAAATTGACAAACCGACGGTGTACTTTATCTCAAATTACACAATGAGATAGTAAAACAACTTCAACTCAACTGGTGTGACCAACGGGTCTGAAAAGACTTGAAAACAAAAATTTGTCTAATTTTAGAATAGTTACATGAACAAAAGACTCGTTTTTCAAGGTCTCATTATATTCCAGAAAAATATTTTATTTGTGAATAGTGTATTTCAAAATATAAACTTCCAAACCTTTTGTGCATAAACCTTACCTCCTTGCTTAATTCCCACCTCCTTAAAAAGCGTTTGTTTTTCAGTTTATCGAAATTACGACTCAATTAAGAAAACAATTTACAAACGCAGCACTAGTTTGGGGTGGGGGTTTAAAAACTTGGGGGGCGGGCGTGACTTTGAGTATCCACCCCAGTTCTGGGGGGAGGATATGAAAATTTCTCTTGGTATAGACTGTAAACTGGGGGTTGGGGGCAATGGGTTTCTAACTTTAGCAAACATGGGGATATGATCGGTTGAACGTATTTGAACTTTAACTTAATTTACTAGCAAGCATGGCATACACTATGCACATTTTTTTGTAACATTAGCAAAACTTCTGCAAAAAGAGATCCATTAGAACCAATAAAATCCATAGGACCTCTTTGTCGGTGAAGTTACATAAATTTGAAAATACCTTACAGAAAAAAGCCGCCAGCGATCCATTTTGAATAAGTTTGAGAATTTTTAAAAATGAAATTGCTCAATCAGAGTATAAGGCAATTCAATGCTAGTTCAATACAATGAAATAATTTTATCACGGGCTCTGGTGAGTTTTATTATCAATGATTCTGCATGAAATCAGTGTAAGCTTTTGTAAAAGCCTGCTTTTCACTTTCAAGTGTGAAATACCAGTCGATTTTTTTGTCATTATTTGGTAGTCAGTTTCTTAAGTCGATCAAACGGATCATTTTCAAAGCTCTCCGAAATCACTATAAAGATCCTCTTTTGATGAACACAAACAAACACTGATTATTTTTTTTGCCTCTTGATTTAAATGCTAACGTTTATGATTGTATCACTTTCATAGCTAACTTTTAAATTTTTTGCTGTAAAATCTGACTGTACCTTATCAAATTGTCATTGAAGAGTTATATTCAAGTTGACCATAAACACTGATAGATTTACCCGTTTTTATATGATCTTGTGAGACCTAGAAATTAAGAAGAATAAAAATAGGATCAGTATCAGATTGAGTTTTAGCACGAACCTATCCGACAAAAAATAGAGAACACATCGGCAGTCCACGGCATTAACAATAAGGTTTACTGTTAATGCACAATAATGAACAAAAATTGACAAACCGACGGTGTACTTTATCTCAAATTACACAATGAGATAGCAAAACAACTTCGACTCAACTGGTGTGACCAACGGGTCTAAAAAGACTTGAAAACAAAAATTCCTTTTTGGTTAATTTTGAGAGTTTTTAAAAATGAAATTGATCAATCAGAGTATAAGGCAATTCAATGCTAGTTCAATACAATGAAATATTTTTATCACGGGCTCGTGAATAAAATTAGAATAGTTACATGAACAAAAGACTCGTTTTTCAAAGTCTCATTCTATCCCAGAAAAATATTTAATTTCTGAATAGTGTATTTCAAAGTATAACCTTCCAAACATTTTTTGCATAAAATTTACCTCCTTGCTTAATTCCCACCTCCTTTAAAAAACTTTTGTTTTTCAGTTTATCAAAACAACGACTCAAATCAAAAAACAATTTACAAACGAAAATTTAGATCTTTCAATTTTCAAATATTTTGTTGACAGATATGAGCTGGTATTGACAAACGGATTACATTCAAGAAAAAAAAATTATGTTGCACAATAGTTTTAAAAAATACGAAATATCTAACATAAAATGTTGAAACACATCTTAAAGTAATAAACAACTTAATTTTATACACTAAAATTATCAATTTAGAGGTATGATTTTGTAGTTATGTAAAAAAAAAAATTATATATAAAAAATTTTTGTTTTGGGTACTTATCAAAGTTTATAATCTAAATTTTGCTTACTTAAACACGTCTTAAGAAAACAAACAATTTTTTAAAATTCACTAAAAAAGGTTGAATTGGAGCTTAAATATACCGTAGTTGTACACCTACATTCAGTTGACACGAAATGCGAAATGCTAGAAATTTGAAATAAAAACAAGTTTGTTTTGAAAATATATCATTTTCTATTAACTGAAACTTTACATCGTTTTGACTGAAAAATAATAGAAACTGATGCAAAAACTCTAAAGTAGAACGCAGGTAAGAAGTTGAACAAATCTTACCTATAATCTAGCATTGATTTACAGTTTCGAACCCACCTGTTCCGGAATACCCAGGCACTCCTAACGAAATAAAGTGAACTAACAGTTTGCAAAAATGCACAATTCAAAATGTGAGTTTCATCATCTTTTAACTATACTTGAAAAAAAATTTCTTAGGACACAATGAAAACTTAGTTATCCAATAGAGAGAAGAAATTTTTTTAAAAATTAACAAAAAGCGTACAATAATAATATTCAGAAACGAACAGTTTAGGAAAAAACTCAAAAAACAGACAAAAAACATACAATGAAACTCGAGTGAAGCAATTAAGCCAATTTGGACATCACGGAAAAAAGGACTCAGAAAAAATACTTTGACACTCATTTCAAAAACAAAATTAAATCGATTGAATTATACCAAATTAACACGTAATAAGTTACGCAGTCACTCATAAACTTTGCGATGCGATTGAAACTAAACACCGAGGAACCAGCCTGACGGACGATGATGACTGGCTATTTCAATCACAGACAAATGTCAAAAACAGTTTAAGAAAAGTTAGGAATAACAAAAAACCACAACAAGAATGGATAGAAAAAAACATACTGCGAGTCAATTTTACCCAGTTTAAACTTTAGACCTAATGCAGCTGAAAATGTGCCCATCCTTAATGGGACGAACATCCATTTGCTACAACAACAAGAAAAAGGGAGACAGCAGCACAACAGTATAGAAACCTTTTTCATCACCATCAGATTCAGACCCAATGCACATCGCAATGAGCCTACAATCAATGGGATGGTTATCCTTGGTATTACGCAAAACTTATTTCCTTGGAACACACTCTGAATTTTCAGTAGAATAAGAAGTAAACGAAGTAACAGCAAAATTGTAATCGCAGTTAAAGGCCCAAAATTTGTTAGGAAAAAAAGAGATAGCAAAAAACCACATTGACCGCAACATCATTATGAATAACAAAAACAAAAGAGAAAAACATGGCTACTTCAATTTTCAAAAATATTCTTCACAGATTTGAGCTGGTATTCAGAATCAGATTACATTCATGAAAAAAAAATATGTTACACAGTAATTTTATAAAAAACGAAATATCTAACATAAAATTTTGATACACATCTTAAAGTAATAAACAATTTACCTTAATACACTAAAATTATCAATTTAGAGGTATGAGTTTGTAGTTATGTACACAAACAAAAAAGGAAACTGTAATTAAAATTTTTTGTTTTGGGTACTTATCAATTTTTATAAACTAAATTTTGCTTACTGAAACACGCCTTAAGAAAACAAACAATTTTTTAAAATTCACTAAAAAAGGTTGAATTGGAGCTTAAATATACCGTACTTATACACCTACATTCAGTTGACACGAAATGCTAGAAATTTGAAATAAAAACAAGTTTGTTTTGAAAACTTATCATTTTCTATTAACTGAAATTTTGCATCGTTTTGATTGAAAAAATGAAACTTGATGCAAAAACTCTAAATTAGAACGCAGGTAAAAAGTTGAACAAATCTAACCTATAATTTAGCATTGAATTACAGTTTCGAACCCACCTGTTCCGGAATACCCAGACACTTCTAACGAAACAAAGTAAACAGCCCACAGTTTAAGACTAACAGTTTGCAAAATGCACGATTCAAAATGTGTATTTCATTATCCTTTTACTATACCTGGAAAAAAATTCATTAGAACACAAGCAAAATTTAGTTATATAACAGAGAAAAAATTTTAAAAAATAAAAAAAGCGTAGAAAATCATATTCAGAAACTAACTTACATGTTTTGGAAAAAACTCAAAAAACAGACAAAAAACATACAATGAAACTCGAGTGAAACAATTAAACTAATTAGGACATCACGGAAAAAAGGAGTCAGAAAATATATTTTGATACTCATTTCAAAAACAAAATCATTTCGATTGAATTATACCTATTTAACACGTAATAAATTACGCAGTCACTTATAAACCTCAGGAACAATATATCGAAAAAGCGATGATGAGAACAATGATTCACCAGTCAACTTAGAATAAATTCTACGATTCGAATTCATACGAAACGCAGACAGAAACCAACGACAGTTTCAGCTTAAAGAAAATCTCTTTGACAACTTTTTTAGCAGGAATAGGTCCATGTAAAGACAAACTTATCATGAAAATGAAAGACCAGTTTTAGATAATTATTTTGTGAAAACTTGACAATTACAAAAGTCGAACGAAACTTACTCAAAAAATCATATCTCCAAGTCCAAATGACAAAAATGAAGCTTTTATTGTTCGAACCGTCAAATGGAAAACAAACTCTAAGTGGTTATTGACGAATTAAGTTTAACTCATGCGAATTAACAGTGATCTCAAAGCAGCTTCAACTTTCACAGATGAAGTTTTCAAAAAAGTTTTGAAATTCAATCAAACACTTTGTTTGCCAACAGATCAGTCAGTGCATTTAGCAGTAGAAAGCGAAATACAATTAATCACAGGTATTCTAATCATATTTGCAAAGTATTTCAAGACCCAGAGGTATCACAAAATGCAAAATTATACTTCTACAAATTTTAATGAGGAATACTAGCTGAAAACTGGGAAAACACTAGTTGAGAAACACATCACAATTAAATTGAATCTTACTCAATTAGCAATATAATTTTTTTTCTTTTTTCAATCAAGCTCAAAAAATTGAATTTAGAACAATAAACAATTTTAAGCAACAAAACCATGACAAAAAAAAATAAAATGAAACATAAACAAAAAACCTCACAATATCAATTACGGACGGCAAAATCTTGATGCAAACAACAAAGTAACGAATACAGTGCTGATTTAAATTATCCGGACAAAACGAACAAAACATGAATTTTCGAACGCGTTTTTCTCAAATTGGGTTAAGATTAGTCAAAAAGTGAAGAGAACAAAAGTTGCTTAGAATTTCTCCAGAATTATTAAGTTGTCATTTTTTCTCCGGAATTTTTAACAAAATTTTTACCCCAAAATTGGGTCATTTTGACTTTTTTCAATTAATCAAGAATTACGCTGAAACTACTTTGTTAATTGATAAGAAAGTTATATCACAGGTAGCCTCATACGCATTTCAACAAAGTTTAAGAAGGGTTAAATCTCCAAAAAATTGCGCAAATTGTTTAAAATTTATTTTTATATAGAGATTCTGGGTTATATATAGTAAAAATCACATTAATTGACTATCAAGTGAAATTTTTTTCTCTTAACTGGTTTTTGGAGATTTAATCCTTCTTAAACTTTGTTGAAATGCGTAAGAGGCTTCCTGTGATATAACTTTTTTTATCAATTAACAAAGTAGTTTCAGCGTAATTCTTGATTAATTGAAAAAAAACAAATTGACCTATTTTTGGGGTAAAAATTTTGTTGAAAATTTCGGTGAAAAATGACGCCATAATAATTCTGGTGAAATTCTAAGCAACTTTTGTCCTCTTCACTTTTTGTCTAATCTTAACCCAATTTGAAAAAAAAACGCGTTTGAAAATTCAAGTTTTGTTCGTTTTGTCCGGATAATTTAAATCAGCACTGTATTCAACAAAAAAAAATCAGAGATGCGATTGAAACTAAACAACGAGGAACCAACCTGACGGACAATGATGACTGGCTCTTTCAATCACAGACAAATGTCGAAAATAGATAAGAAAAAGTTAGGAATAACAATAAACCACATCAGGAATGGATAGAAAAAAATATATACTTCAAGTCATTTTTACCCAGTTTAAACTTTGGACCCAATGTAGCTGAAAATGTGCCCATCGTTAATGGGACGAACATCCATTTGCTACAACAACAAGAAAAAGGGAGACAGCAGCAAAACAGTGTAGAAACCTTTTTCATCACCATCAGATTCGGACCCAATGCAGATGGCAATGAGGCTACAATCAATGGGAGGGTTATCCTTGATATTACGCAAAATTTTATCATAGGAACACGCCCTGAAGTTTCAGTAGAATAAGAAATAAACGAAGAAACAGCAAAATTGTAATCAGATTAGAGATAAACGCCCAAAATATGTTGAAAAAAGTAGAAAAAGCCAAAAACTACCTTGACCGAAACATCATTATGAATAACAAAAAAGAAAAATATGGCTGATTCAAATAAAATTATTTAGTGCGGTACAATTGAAAAACAAATTGAAATTACATACATTTTTGATTTAGAAAGAAACTAGAAAGTATCAAAAAATTTTCGTGTTTATGTCAGAAGATGGGTTTTTATTTACCGGAAGAATTAATTCAACAACTAGTTTTACAGGTTGAAACAAAATTACAAAAACTATGATTATGAAGATCATATTAAAACACAAAAATAACGATGATCTAACCGTAAATTTTGGAGCAATATCAACTGAAAGGGAATATTACGCACTTAACCACACAAAAACCGGTCTCAGACTTCAGAAAAACGGTAGAGAATTTAGTAAAAAATGAAAATACTACAAATTTAGAAAAAACAGAAAAACTTAAAGTACTGAATGGCACACAAATTTTCCATAGAAACAATTCGCAAAAAAAATTTATATGATCGATTCGAAAATGGGTATATCAAATCAAACATCAAAAAAAAACTCACCATCTAAGAAAAAAATCCAAAATTCAAAATGCGAATTTTCCTTTAAGCAATGTTGCTCATATTGCATAAACAGCAAGGCAAGCAAACTGAACTGTCAAAAAAAACTAATGCTTCCTTCATAAATCTATTTAAAAAGAAAAGAATTGCACCAAGCTGCAGATAACTTGCAATGCTGTCCCTGAGTTTAACCAAAAGAATGATAATTTTTAAAAAAAAATATCAACTTTCTCGTTTTTACGCTATTATTAGATACAACTTGCAATGTTGTCCCTGAGTTTAACCAAAAGAATGATGATTTTTAAAAAAAATTATCAACTTTCTTGTTTTTACGCTATTATTAGATACGAATCACCTATACATTTCAACGACTATAGAAAAGACAGAAACAATAGATCATAAAAGTTAAACAGTTTTTTAAAGGACAATTGTAAATCATATTCATGAGATCGATATACCAGATCATTTTGTTATCAAATTAACAGCAAAAATTACAATTGGAACTACTCAAATCTTGGTAGATAGCCATACAGCAACAGAAGTTGGTCATAATCTAGAGACCGATAAAACACGTGTCGTAAAATTTATAATTATTTTATAAACAGCTATGATAAACAGTTAGTAGAATGATTTCAAAAGTTATTAAAGTATAACTGTTTGAGTTAAAAATGCAATTCATCAAAATATTTCAAAGTCATTGCAAAGAAAAGAAAAAGATCAAAATTACAACCACAAAAGCAACGACAATTAACTTTACAGAAGTAACAGCACGACCATCGCCAGAAATATGATTTTCATGCTAAGCACACAGATAACCTTACAGACACAACAGTGAGAAAACTTGATATATTTCTAATGAATTTGAACAAATTACCAAAAGGATAGTTCACTTATTTAAGATACAGATAAAAATGTACGCGCAATAGAAGACAATTACAATGGGACATATGTAGAAAAATTATTTAAAAAATACTTTTATTGTTCCGACTTTCGATACGAAAGTAACGGAATATTTGTGCTAGGGGTGGTTTTTTTTTCTTCCGACAAATTTCGACTTTTTAACTAGCCATTTTGTACGGAATTTTTTTTATATCATTCGAAAGGTATTGTTGTCCTGAGCTCAAATTTGAAAAGATATTTTACATGTGATCATTTTTCGGAAAAGTATGGGGGTTCAAAGGTTGCCATTTTAGCCAATTTGTGACAACTAACGCGCGATATACTTCGTGCTATTAAAAGGCAAGCGGAGAGTTAATCCGTCTTAGAAATCGTTTAAATTGGTTGAAAGAAGCTTATTTGCCATAATTGATTTGTTACAAGCAGCGAAATCTATCCCTTTGTACTTTATATGGCGTGTGGGGAGATCATTTTCATTAAAAAAATAATTTAAATTTTAGAAAAAATTTTTTTTCATCTTTCTGTTACATTTATTTTTTTAATGTTATTACTGCTCCATAAACCTTAAAAGGCAGTCGGAACATTCAGGGCTTCGCCCTGATACGAGCAGTCTTGTTTATTTTCTTCTTGACCTACTTGAAACTAAATTGTAGCAACACAGTAGAAAAACATATCTATCCTTTGCGTTTGAACAACAACGTTCATAAAAAATGGTACCAACATATATAACGGACGGCAAATAATGAGCGAATCTACTCATTTTTCGTAGAAGTATAGATACAATAATAAAAAAACTACATTTTAATAGTACCTCTTTTGTAGAAAAACCCTTTGAAAAAGACCATCTACCAGATTTAGAAAGTTTTTTTATTGATTAGACTCAGGGGTAGAAATTAATAAAATATACATGCTATCATTGAAAATAAAACATTCGAAACTGTTATCCGTTTTCTTGATACAAAATGCAACATCGTGGCCATTGATCGCACAAGGCTCAAATCTACAAATAATTGTTAACCTAAAATCAAGCCTATGAACGTCTGAAACGATGAAAAATCAAAAACTTCTAATCAGACCTTTATCAGAAAACCTAGATCAGATAAAAAGAAACAAATTTCAGCAAAATCATGGGTCTTTTTCCAAGTCGAATTAAGTCCTGACATCAATGGGCGAATGCACAGCTATATCATTTACTTTAATACTTGAAGGGAAGGAGAGAATTTGTTTTTGGATAAGAGAATCCGACCGTGCTAGCTACTGCACATAAGCCAAGTATTTTGTCTCAAGCCAAATTTAAAATCCAAGTCATGGAGTTTAAAAATTTGAATTAATAAAGCAGAAGTCCCAAATCTGCATATAGTTTAGACAGCAGGTGAAAATGTTATTTTAGAAGTCAAATCAAATAAGTTAAAATCTCCAGAGTTTTCAGCAAGAAAAAAGCAGTCTTATTACAAGAAAAAAAATCTCATTATGGATGAAACAACCAAAAATAGAAAGTAGTTAAGCAGTATGCTAAGATTAAAATCAAACAAGACTGCTTGTATCAGGGTGAAGCCCTGAATGTTCCGATTGCTTTTAAGGTTTATGGAGCAGTAATAACTTTAAAAAAATAAATGAAATAAAATAAAATGAAATTTTTTTTCTCTAAATTTTGAAATTTGTTTTTTTAATGAAAATCATCCCCCCACACGCCATATAAAATACAAAAGGATAAATTTCGTTCCTTGTAACAAATCAATTATGGAAAATAAGCTTCGTTCAACCAATTTGGAACGATTTCTAAGACGGATCAAATCTCCGCTTACGCGTTAATAGCTGAAATTATATCGCGCGTTAACTGTCCCAAATTGGTCAAAATGGTCAACCTTTAAACCCTCATAACTTTACGAAAAATGATCACAGGTGAAATATCTTTTCAAATTTAAGCTCAGGACAACAATACCTTTTGAATGATATGAAAAAAATTCCGTCAAAAATGGCTATTTAAAAAGTCGAAATTTGTCTGAAGAAAAAAACCCACCCCGAGCACAATTATTCCGTTACTTTCGTATCGAAAGTCGGAACAATAAATAATTTGCACTAGTTTTGGAATGTTGAGGTTACCATTATCAAGTTAGCCTAACATACGAAATTAGATTTAAACCTAACCCACTTTCCCAATTGATTGTAGAAAAGCAGCACTCCTACAATCACATAGTGAGAAAAATAAGAAGAAATAAATTTCAGCCAAATCATGGCTCTTTTCCAAGCCGAATGAAGCCGCGACGTCAATAAGCAAACGCACAGCTACATCATGTACTTTAAGGAAAAAACAGAATTTAATTGTGGATAAGAACTTCCGAGAGTGGTTGCTGCTGCACATAAGCCAAGTATTTTGTCTCAACCCCAATGTAAAACCTAAGAAAAATTTCAATCAAAAAACAGAAGTCCCAAATTTGCATATACTTTAGACAGCTGGGGAAATTCTTGTCTTAAGGAGACACATCAAATAATGTAAACCTACCAGAGTTTTCAGCAAGTAAAAACAATTTTAACACCACATAATAGTTTTTCTCATTATGGATGAAACAGATAAAAAAATTGAAAATAGATGAGCAGCAAAAAAAATAATATTAAGAATATAGTCAAAAAATTAACTTTCACTAGTTTTTAATGTGGATGTTATTATTAATAAGTTGACCTAACATGCAAATCAAGATTTAAACTTATATCACCACAACAATTGATTAAAAAGCTAAGCCAAAACTTGAAAGGATGAGGAAAAAAAGGATGAAAAAAATGAGGAAAAAAGTTTTCCTATGGTAGAAAAGCAAACTATTGTAGAAAATAATTCTGGCTGAGCCGATGCAAAAAAGAAAAAATTTTCATAAAGCAAAACTAAAACCCGTTAAAAGGCAAGTTAAAAATAGCATGAAAAAAACCGATAAATATTAAAACAATTAAACAGATACAATAACAATCGCAAATAAAAACTACTCATATTTTGAAGAAACATGAAAACACATCCATAAAACAAAAAAAATATATATGTTAGAAAGCAATTGCCTAGACAGAATCATTCCCAAAAAAATTCTATGCAGATGTTGTTATAAAAACTCACTAAACAATTCTTAAGGATATACTGGAACAGAAATTGTTTTGGTTTTCGAAAGCTTCAACCTGCAACAACTTATTATTCAAAAATAGCAACGCTTGTCAGTATAAACAAAAGTTCTCAAATCAGAAACGAAAAAGAGAGAAACCAAGTTTTATAAAACAAAGTATCTATTTCTCTACCACCCTATTCCTCTACCAAAAAAAACATTTTCTGTACCATCAGAGGAAAATCAAAACCCATTAGATTTTGAAAAAAATGAGGAAAAAAGTTTTCCTATGGTAGAAAAGCAAACTATTGTAGAAGACAATTCTGGCTGAACCGATGCAAAAAAGGAAAAGTTTTCATAAAGCAAAACTAGAACCCGTTAAAAGGCAAGTTAAAAAAAGCATGAAAAAAATCGATAAATATTAAAACCAATTAAACAGATACAATAACAATCGCAAATAAAAACTACTCATATCTTGAAGAAAGATGAAAACACATCCATAAAACAAAAAAAATATATGTTATAAAGCAATTGCCTAGACAGAATCATCCCCAAAAAAAATCTATGCAGTTGTTGTTATAAAAACTCACTAAACAATTCTTAATGATATACTGGAACAGATATTGTTTTGTTTTTCGAAAGCTTCAACCTGCAACAAATTATTATTCAAAAATAGCAACACTTGTCAGTATAAACAAAAGTTCTCAAATCAGAAACGAAAAAGAGAGAAACCAAGTTTTATAAAACAAAGTATCTATTTCTCTACCACCCTATTCCACTACCAAAAAAAAACATTTTCTGTACCATCAGAGGAAAATCAAAAGCCATTACTTTTTGTAGACCCTTTTACAGATTTTGTAGTGCTACAACGTAACCTAGTACTACAGTGTAACGGATATTACGCAACATCTACACGATTTCATCATTGATCATCAAAGCTTGATTTACCCGAACTTCTAGACCAAATAGACTATACCAAATCTCAAGCAAAACTTATTCCCACGATTTCTTCTTAAAAAACAACAAAACTCAGACCTCGGACACTTTATATCCCTTGGACAATCAAATTATTCGAAGGCATTAAATTATCGGATCCTTACAGGATTTTTTCGTTGTTTAATTAACTGTAACGAAATCAATGATTAACGAATGGCCGATATAAAAATTTTATGCACTCATTCGTCCTTTTTTATCAAACAATTTCACGCTTTTTTATCAAACAATTTCACGCTTTTCAAGCAAACAAAGTCAGATACAAGCTCAACATAAATCATAATAATGTTGCAAAAATGTTGCAAGAATGTTACGTAAAAATCAATATATAAAGGACGTTTCTATCGACCAAATGATTTGAAACTAGCCCTCAGCAAGTCACAGAATGGCACTAAAAGTAAACATCTTCACAAAAGACAAAAGACTCAAAAAAAGACAACCAGCCCTTACTTCAGCATCAAATTTTAAAAAAGACACCGCGTTTCTAAAAGGAAAGTGTACCGTTTCAACTGGATTGTATTTGCTCATAGATTTTTTTTTATTATATTGTTCTACAAAAAGCATAATGTGAACTAAGAAAGCTAAATTTTTTCACACGTTCACATGTAAATGAAACGCCAGCAGAATCTCAGCATGTATAAGTATGCTTAGATGACTCGTTAAAAACAAATTTAGTTAAACATAAAAGAAACAAAAAAATTAACCTGAAAGGCTAGGAAAAAACAGATATT
>NC_087066.1:20114563-20168645 GCF_963678635.1 Symsagittifera roscoffensis | reverse complement strand
GGTCTGATGGTCGACAAGCCAAATCATTGATTGGAGAGGGTATTTTTCCCGTTCTTGCTGCACAATGACGATCGTTTCTCTCATTTAGGTTTCGTAGATTACCCTTCGCTCAGTTTCGGAAGTCGAAGTAAGTTGCAGAGGACTCGTCAGGGCTACGATTTGAATTTTGTCTCTCTTTCAGAGCTGAGTATCAACTGAGTTGTTTGAATGAGAATGAGAAAATGAAAATAAGTAGCATATAGACTTGAAAAATGAATAAGGTTGTCTGGGTGGTGATCGTGGTTTTGGGTGGTTTTAAGGTGTGCCCCATAGCTTTTAATCTATTTTATGGTGGTGGTGGTAAGCAGATGCTTAACAAGGCGGACTTAATTAAGGTCTATACTTCAAAGAATCCACATGGCGTCTTCTTTTATTATATCCACAGGGCAAATTGATACAAAAATTTGGATTCCAAAGACAAGAATTGTGTACCGACAAGCAAACCAATATCATGATTTATGTGTGAATTTGGTTTAGTCAACAAAAACTATCCTTGTAATAAAACTTTTAAAGTCTCATAAACTTCTAACCGCAAAACTAGTGAAACGTTCCCTATTAGACCTGAAGGTTTTTGTTAAAGGTAATTGTGACTTAAAAAAGATCGCTGCAAGCTTTTGCTATATCTACTTCAAGTAGATTGCATGATGCCTTTTATTTATTATGTCCCCCAGAAAAGGGGCTATAAAGGTCTCCACTTCAAAGTGAATACATGTATGCCGACATGAAACCTTAACTGAGATTTATGACCCATTCAGGGCTTGTCAGAGAGAAATTACGGTTGCAATTATCATTTTGCTATCACATGAAACTCCAACCGCATAACCTAATTAATTTTTTCCGCTAGAGGCTGAAGGCGCGCCATAAAAACAAATCCACAGAGATTTGTTTATCTTCTATCCAATTCCTTATTCAGTTCACTATCTCATAAAACAGTTGAGCCAACAAGTCACTACCGTCACCACCACCATCACTATTTACTGGTCGCCAGAAAATGATACAGACTTCAACGATAACTTTCAAGATATATCTTCGGGTGAAAACCGCATTGTACGAGTTGGAACGAAATCTTTGGACAAAACGGGTATATATATCACCATAAAGTTGTATAAAATAATGAAGATTGCGTGTTTAAGTCTTATCAAGCAGTGACCTTGAAGACAAGTGAATTTGATTGTTTGGCAGTTAATTAATCAAAAATTTAAAAAAGACAAACAAGTGAAAAGATTTCATTTTCTTTCTCCTCCTAAAGGAAAGGCAATTTGAACTCTGAACACGAATTTTAGAGCCTGCGATTACATCAGAGGCAAGTGTTCTAGCAAAAAAATTTGGAAAAATTGTCAATTAAAAATCCCTAAACCCTAAGTATAACAAAATTAGAACATCATATGTTTAACAAAAAGCATCATGTCATGGTCGTATACTTTGAAGCCTTTATTAAATTTGGAAGAAATTAGAACATGAGCAACATAAATACGATGAAGTCCACGCAAGGCCTAATTAGCTGATTGGATTGGCTTATTCATCAGTATTCAGTTTACTTCATGAATAGAATATCTCATGTATTTGTAAACATAAGGATAATTGTGTTGTCCTTGTCCAAAAGAATATGCAAAAAACATTTGACCTTCAGCTTGTGCGAATAGTAGCCAGTGAGTTCCTGGCTGGTCTGAGTTGGATGCGTTTACTATCATAAAAAAATTGTCGCATTTCATTATTGTTCTAAACGATAAGTTAGCGGGAAAAAATATCTCTGAACCGAAGTTTCAAATGCTTGCATCCGTTAATTAGCTCAGTAATCTGTTGATTGTCCGTTATTTTTTCCGATTCAGTTCATGAGATCGTTTTTAGCTGTTTTTCTATCGGAACGCACGTAAACTCTTGATGTGCGCTCTCCCAAGAAAAGGAACTCCACAATTTCCCCCAGCGGTGCATCAAACTTCAGTTCTACTGAAATGGTGCAATTTGTCATTTCAGGATGAAAAAAGTCATATGAAGCCTCCTGAGTAGATGTGAGCTCAAATGCCATAAAAATGATTGTGATAATTAACCAAACTGATTCCATGACTATTGTGAAAAACAAAGTCTAGAGCTTCCAATGTGTTATAGTATATTATTTTGTTATCAGTCGTTGTCACAGGAGTATCTCCAATGGGTTGACCGTTTCGGTAAACAATGATTTCATTCAGCTAAGACTTTTGATATTGAAACG
Organism: Symsagittifera roscoffensis; assembly: GCF_963678635.1. Taxonomy (NCBI): domain Eukaryota; kingdom Metazoa; phylum Xenacoelomorpha; order Acoela; family Convolutidae; genus Symsagittifera; species Symsagittifera roscoffensis. The sequence continues at coordinate 20,166,397 of NC_087066.1, read as the reverse complement.
GATTTGTTCGGTTAATTTCCAGGAATGCTGTATTCGAGCTCATTGCCAAAATCATTCGACGAACTGGCTCTCTGGCAAAAATGTCTTCTTGTGGCCAGCTTTGCACACCAGTTGTGGCCAAAAAAGTTCCCGATAAAACTTCAATAAAATTGTATGTTGCGGGTTTATTCAACAGAGTTTTTCTATCGATGATAGGACAAAATATGTTACTGTCATTTTGCGCACATATAGGTTAGCTTTAGTGATTTCAACTTGGTAATGTTTATCTCGATGCACGGACATACTAACAAAGTCATTAGGAGATTGTCTCAGTGAAACACTTTTCGTAACATCGCTGATAAAATGTTTGTCACATGATGAAAAATCACAAGCATTTTTACTAAATAAACGGAATTCGCTTGATGCAGCTACGATTCGCTAACGTTCCGCGACATCTTCAGCTCGCCCATTAGCACCATCAATACCTGATGGATTATCTTCACAATAATAACCTTGACAAGCAAGCCATGTGTTCTTTGCATCATTAACGTGTTAAATTTCAGTTTTAATGAAACTCTTATTGGCACAATTGGCATTAGTTGGTGAAATTTTTTCTCCATTCAAGGTCATTGTGCGTTCGGAAAAAAAGATGGAAGCGGATTATTAATCAAATATGGGGTATCTTGTTGTGCTGCCTCTGTAGCATGAGTTCGCAGTACATTGCCCATATTTTGAACAATTTTTTTGACCAAGCGAGTTCGTTGAAGATCGGTAAAATTGTTTCTATCTGCTGAATATTCAAATTCGAGTATAGGACCATCGGGTGAATAAGATGGATCAATTTTTTGAGTGATGCATTTTCAAAAATAACAAGTAGAGGAGGCTTTTCAAATAAATCTAATGAGCTGTGAGTTGCTTCTTTTGGTATAAATTAGAAATCATTTCGTACATTGTTGAAAAAATTGGAGCGACTTCTCAGTGGAGTTCGTTTCTTTTGAATGAGAACTTTTGTTTTTCTTTTTCTGGTTGTTGTTGTTGCTGTGTTTCATTTTCTGCTCATACGGTAATTGCTGCGTCCAGCTCCTACTTGTTTTTCGATTGTGTTAAATACTGCGTTATTTAAGGCTTGTTTCAGCGTTTTCTTCCTGGTTGCTATATCTTTTAATTCGGGTGCTGCTTGAACAATTAATTATTTTCCAATACGTTTTGCTGGTGATACTAAAAATTTCCGAGCTAACGGAAGTGCTACTCGTCCAAGACACATAACCAGAGCACTGAGGCCACTACTCTGCTAGCTGTACTGTCCTGAGAAGTGAGGCATAGTCGCTTGATTATGATATTATGCCTCGATAGTCATAATCAGAAAATTTTTGAAAATTTTAGGTCAAATTAACTTTTCCACGTCCTGTTGCAAATGGTACAAGACTACCGGTTTCTGTAGGGAGGTTCATCGCAAGATACTGCAAGGCGAGGTTTACGAGAATTTTTTTATAATCTAAGTTGCTAAAAACTTTGCGATGATTTGGTTCAATGCTGCAAGCGTAATCGTTTTCCACACGTCGATTAGTATGTGCGATTAGAACGGTGCTTTGGTGTCACTCACAGCCTGGTAATGATTTATGTCCAAGTAAATAAACATGATTTCGCAGGGTAGTCGAAGATGAGGTTTTGTGATGTGAGAGTGCTATGGATATGACCGTAATCTTTGTAACCGATTTGGTAGCCCGTTCCAACTCTTATACATTTGAAACCTAAATTACTAGTAAAATGTGGGCTCTCGAATGTAATGCCTTCTCAATAATGCATCCACATTGAAAAATGTTTGGAAGGGGGTCGATGCTATAACTGAAATTATTGAGATCAATCTTCCGATTGATTTCGTTCAATATTTTATCGATTTTGTTATTTTCACCCTTTGCTATATCAGTTTTCTCTCCATCAGATGGTCTAGATATTATATCGTTTGTCATTTTAAGACTTGCTTTAACTTTGTCTTTTTTGCGTACACTATTTTAGTATCTGCTACATTGTTAAAATGAGTGGGACACGTTAACTCTGTCAATGCAACTCTCCATTTGCCTTGCAGAATGATATCTTCACTCAGCAGATTTTACAAACTTGCTAGTGAGTTGTAACTGAAGATATTCATTGAGGCTGATGACACCAATGTAATATTATAGGAATCTTTGTCACCTCAAAAGTTGCTAGACATTGCTTAGTTTGACCCTTTTTTTTCAATACTCTGATTAGCTCATAAAATGTACCATCTGTTGGATCCTTATCAGCGTCGATAAGATTATAAATCGGCGGGTTCCTTGTTTGTATGTAAAATATTTTAAAAAACCTCGTCATGGAAGGATTGCTTATAATCTTTCAAAAAGGGATGTCATTTTTTGCTATTCTAACGAAATTGCCAACGTAGAGCTTTGGTCGGCAAACTAATTTCAAGGATTATTCCGCTCTTGAAGAAATTAGACGTACACATCCTTATTTGTCACTTTTTTGGGGGCTAGTTTGATAACGTGGTTTGTTCACGAATTTATTGTGTTGACAAAATCTTGAAGCTTATCGATATAAGGGTAGGTCCATTTGTCCTCTAAATACTCATAAATCAAACTCTTTAGTGATCGAATGTTCCTCTCAGCGAAAGCGTTTTTTTTTCACTCTCTGTTGTATATGTTTTGATGCCTTTTTCTATCATAATATTTTGTATGACCCTTTGGACTCTATGCATTTATCTATGCTGACTTTTTGTGGCTGCTTTGTTTTTATCAGTTGTTTGAATGCTTCCGCTGTTGAAGTAGCACACTTTGATTTCATTGACTGTACACGTAGATAGCGTGATATGCAATCCACTGCAACCATAAGATATTCAATGTTTTGTTGTAATCTGCAAGTTTATCAACATATGCTTGGTCGATTGAACATATTTCGTCTATGTCATAAACAATCACTTTGAGGCGTGGTGTTTTGCGACGAACTGTTCAATATTTCGTATTTGCAGGCTCTGTATAAAAAAAATATTTCACTTTACTTTTTGACTCCTCTTTTAAATTCTGTACACTGCCAAACAATGCTGGACTTTCACTAGTAAATTTAGTTTTCATGAGTTTTTTTTCTTCAGCTGGTGTAATCTTGTCATTTTTTTGTTTTCGTCTTCGTCTTCTCTGTCATTGCTGAATCTGAATCGTTATCGAGCGTTCCATGCAATTCAGAGTATTCTTCTTTTTCTGCTTCTTTATCTCGTTTAGTTTTTTGGGCCGGCTGTTCTCTTTAACTGTCTGCAACAGACCTTCTGATTCTGCGTCTTTCAATGTTTTTTGAGCTGAAACTTGATAACGGTATCTTAGGAGACGTTGAAGGGGGTTTTTTGGAACCTCTGTTTCTTTGCTTCTGTTGAGCTTGTTCCGTATTCGTTGACTGAATCACGATTTTGACATACTTGTTCATAACCAACTGTTCGTCAAGTTTGAGTGACTTCAAAATCAGTATGAAAGCAGGTTTGTAAATTTTTTAGTTTGTTGTTGTATATCGTACAAAAAAACTGATGCTTTAAGACGGGTTGGATTTTTGTCAATGTAAAGTTCTTCGTTATCTTTATCTATTTTGTCTCGCTGTGACTTTACAATATTTTCAAGAACTTTTTTCGCTCGCTTAAGTTTGTTTTTGTCCATGAGTTGTAATTGTAACACAATGCGTTCAGTGGATAAAGCGTCCCTAAGCTCAGCACTTGTTTCCACTTTTTTTTTCATATTCAGTGAGAAAAAGAGCTTTTTCTTGTTAGTTGTTTACTGCTGTGGCATTGATAAGTGTTTCGGGGGTTGGTGTGATTAGAGGATTAGTTCTTGTTGCATTTAGGGGTCTTAAGCGATTCAAGTATGATAGTTGCGGTTTTTTATGTTCAATGGAGCTGTCAAGTAAAATTTGCGCTGCATTGGGTTGTTCTCTAATATAAATCTGCTTCGGCATCAGAACAAACTCTTGTGCTGTCATTGTTATGCTGGTAAATACTTGAAGCAAAAATAAAGTATATGTTTAATTAGATAAAATCTCTGTTTACTCAATATAACAGCTGATTTTTTTTAAGACTCGTTCTTGTATTGATTAGAATCTTAAGTGTTTCCTCGAATTCATTAAGATTTAGAATACTAACAGGCACATTACCGTTGACTACGATGAGTAAGCGTTCGCAAATGACTGATATGACTTGAGTATTTGATGATTTTCTAATAAAGCTCCGTAGCTGACCTAGATTCAACTGTACAAGTTGCTGCAGAATAGATAATTTTCTCGCGTTCATTTGTGATAGGTGTCACTTCTGCCTTATGTAATGGTAAATAGAAAACTGAGGGGCCAGGAAGTCTTATGTTTGAACAGTATCTAAGACAGTCTGATGTTCGGGGATCTAGATCTATGAGAAGATGTCCGAAGGTGTCCTTTGTAGCCAATTGATATGAATTTCGTAAAAAATTGTTTTCATTAAGTTGCCTGCCTAGACAATCAAGTTGTTGAATATCACGGGGTGATTTGAATAAAACGATGTGAAATGTGTGCAAATCAATAGTTCGTGAACATCGGCTTTTATGGAATAATTTATGTTTAACATACATAACATCCAAGCCATTGTTTCTTCCTGCCGCTGTCAGTTTATTGATTTCTTTATCATTGTAAATTACTTCGCATGAGTCATCAAACACCAGTAGAATTTTTTTGAATATTTCTCAAACGATCAAAGCCATCAAATTTTACGAACTCTATTTGAATACTGGGAATCTTAATTTTTTCCCGAACTCTAGATTGAAAACATTTGTAGAAAAAAAAGACACTTCCAATTTTGGGATAAAAAGTTCTCCCTTTCATTACTTTGAATCTAAATTCGGTTTTTCCGGTTCCCGAAGGTCCTACAACTGTCACAAATAGTCTCGTCGATGTATCAATAATTTTATTTATATCCTTGGCTTTGGTAGACAATACGGAAAACCGAACTGATGTTTCTTCACGGCTTAGTTGTGTCAAAGAAAGTTTATAGATGCAAAAGCTTAGTAAAACTAAACTCAAAATCATTTGAGATATAAAAAATTATTTTGAAATGGGAACAGTGGCATCAAAACAAAATTTTCAAGAGTTTTGTTCGATATTATTTCATTCACAAACAAAATCAGTAACTTTAGTTGCATCAGGCTCATCACCTGCTGTTTCAGACATTCAGGTTTTCAATTAAGTTTTCTCTCTCTCTCTCTATCTCTCTCTCTCTGACTATCTATCTATATCAACCGTTTCTTATTAAGGAAAAAATATGTGGTTATTAAATTTATTACTTATTTGCCTAAATGGTAAAAAAGTATCAAGTACAACCATTGTAGACATTAATAGTATCATTTTCATTGTCATAAGTTTCCACTACAAACTTGGCTGGGAAATTTTTAGTTTCTACTCGATATATGATTTTCTTCACTGAGTTTTCTCTTACTATTTTCTGAACTTCTCCAGATTAATCACTGCTGCTGAGATCCATTTGAATTCCGGGCTTAATTTTGGATACTAAGACTAGTTTGGGAAGGTAAGCTCCTTGTTTTTTGGCTAACAATTTGAGTAAACTTGAATTGTTGAAAGTAGATGAATTGGTCAATCACCGGGAAAAACATTCTCAAAGTAGTTAATTCTTCTTCAGATAAAGTGATTTGTTCTTTTCGCTGCACCACTTGACCTCGGCAATTGGTTCGTTCCACTCTTATTAGAGATATTTTGATGTCACTCACTGGATTCATCCAAGCGCATAACACTCAATTTGGAGATATTTACGTCTCCAATTTTGCTAGTCTCTTGCTGTTGCTCATTCTGCAAATAATGAAAAAACGCCTTGCTTCGCTTCAAGGCACAGTGATTCCTGGAGTGGTTTTGATGTCAATGTCTATTGCAAGCTGGATAGTTTTTGAAATGTAAATTTTCAATTCTCGGGCAACCCGATTCATCAAGGTTCACAACTTTTCGATCCAAAGACTTTGCCACATGATCAGTCTTTTCTTTCCCTTTAGCATAAAATACGGCGTTAAGATTTTTTGAAACAAAACTTCGAATAATCTGATTGAGGTTTAAATATAAACAATCACCGCTTTCCCAGTGAAATCCGTGCAAGTTGTTTGTCAAACAGTTGTAAGCTTTTTGTTCAGGTTTAGGAAGTGAATTGAAACTCGCTGAAGGTAGAAAAATAAGAGAGTTACTATAATCAGAAGTTGTAATGACTAGTTTGTTAACTGTAAAAATTTTTTCCTACAACGGAATCCTTCCAAGTCTAGCACGACTGATCTTTCGTTCAACATTCTAAAAATTGATAGAGAATTGGTTTTGTCAGTTTAAGATGTAAACAGAAAATAATACCACTCGAATGACCAATCAAGCTGTTTTTTCACTTCCAGGGTAGCATATAACAGTAGGTGGGACCAGTGTTTTAAACTTCGTGAATAAATCCCGCGGCATCGTGTAAAATTGCATGCCGTCATAATATTTTTGAATCATTCAATTTGTTGCCATTGAAGAATTGTATGTGCCAGTAAGACCTCCATATGGTCTAAAATTAATGGAACCGTCATAGTTTTTGCTAGAAAAGAAAAACAGAGAACACGTAGCTAGAAAATAGTTTCGGTGGTCAAAGTTTTGCGCGTAGGTTTTTTCACAGTCAAATAAATCTCGTGAAACATTTGCAAGTCCGTTGAAGTAACTCTACGTTTTTCCAAGTTAAATTTGTATTTTTTCCAACACCTCGCGGAACTGCTGAAATTCAAGCCCGTGGAAGTGAAAAGGATTTCGCAGATACCACTTACTCAGTCCTATATCTCGGTGGTAGATGTTTAGACAGATCACTGGAAGTTTTTGATATTTTGAAAGTTTATCAAAACAAAGTCGAGTCTTTCGCCCCACCCCTTTTCAATCATCATAGAGTCAAAATCGAACGAGTATTCAAATCGGTTTTCATAAGTAGCAATGGTTAGATCAGTAGCTTTACCATTTTTCTGTTTTGCTTAAACGCACCACGTTATTTGTAAAAGCTCATTTAAATAAAACAGCCGTTTATAATTTTGAGCATATTTTTTTTTGCTATCTGAACAAACCTCGAGATGAGAACTTTATAACGATTGTGAATAATACTATTGTTTGATCTGACACTAACTGAAGAAACTGAGAAAAAAAAATTTTCTTGATCGATATCCTCAGTGTGCCAATTTCCTATTAAACTCATTTTATCTATTTTATTATTCAGCATTTCATCAAAGTTTTACCGGATTCAAGACAAACGAAAAACGTCGAGACAAACAAAAAACGACGGTTATTGAGATTGAACATGCATTTCAATTCCATTACGCATGTTTACAGTGACGGTAGAAATTTTTTTGAGACAAACAAAAAACTCTCAGGATCCAAAAATTTAATTTCCGCCAGGGAACCAGCATTTTGCGACTATGTTCGGTAAAATCTTTGTTGGGAGGACGAAAAAACTTTTTGGATTTCAGCACTTTTTCGGTGATAGTGGGCAAAGCGCTGGGAACAATGCAAAAACCTGTCCCTTTAGATCCGAGGAGCCAAAAGTAAGGATCTTAGGCGCCCACGAGCAGCCTCCCCCCTCAAAAAGCCTCCCCCCCAAGGATCCCTGGTGGACCCCTATACTACTCCTTACCCTCAAGTTCTTCAAAAATCAGATCCTAACAACGCAAACACACTTTGTACAGAAAAGCTATAATACCATACAATATTCTACCTCACCATCAATCTTAACTTCTTCACCATCAACCAATGACTTCTTCGTTGTGCCATGACCTACAATATGACAAACGGGATCACAGTTTATCAATCAAGGGATAAAAATTGTTAGCAATGTTGTTTGAAAAAACTGTAAAAAAAATCACGTAATTTTATCTTTTTAATCAGAATAGAAGCTGATTTGAGCCATACTTTTGGTTGTACAAAAAAGAGCCACTCTTTGTTTGCCCTTAGTTAAACAAATAAAGGAGAGAAACCCACTTCTACTATTGTCTAGAAGTGACTTTCCAACATTTTTTGTTTAATTTCAAACAGTTCAATTCTGTTTAACAAACGTTATGGTCAAAAATATACATGTATTCAATTTTGCTTTGATGAAAAGAATCGTGAACCATGATTTTTTTTCACCAATCTAAATTTAAAAACTCTTCAAAACTATATCGAATTGTCAAAAACTCTTTTTATTGGAAACAAAGAAGTTCAACTAACGATCTTAAAACACAACGGGATATCTCAAGTTGTCATAAAATTTTTTTTAAATTGAATTCATTAGCAAAAAAACATCACAACAACTTTTTATTATTAGTGAATACAATCGAAATAATCAGTTAAATAAATGAAATTAAATATACGCAAAGGTTTACAGAGAAAAAATTTCTCTGTAAACCTTGAAACTTTTCCAAACTCATCAAAACTTTTTCAAACTCTTCGAAATTCGTGATGAGAATACTCATATTTTCGACGACCAGATATGGTAATTTTGATTAAGCATTGACGCTTAACAGCAGTGGTTAATTCTTATTTCGAATATTCCATTCTAATGAAACGCTTTTCGTTGTCAGAGAAGTTTGAAACCATATTTAATTTTGAGCATGAAAGTGAAAAAAATTCAAGTCAAATTTTGTTCAAATGGTGCTATTTCCGGTAGCTTAAATTTAGCAAATAAAACAATTTCCTTAAACAACCTGTCCAACCGGCTACTATTCGTATTTGTTGCTTGTATAAATTGCTCGCAATTGATTTTCAAAGTTGGGCAGAGTTTTTGTAACACCCTGTAATTCTTCTTAAAGCGACCTTACTGCGAAAGTCAGACTTTACGGTAATTCCGGTAAATCTGGTTTTTGTTTTAGCTTTGACTGTAAAAACCATTCCAGAAGTGCCTTCGACTGGCTTTGTCACAACGGATGTTGTGAAAGCGCACTCTTCATGATATCTGACCCGGGGAGATTTGAAGAAATAATGTGTTCTCTAAGACTAAACGACTGATTCAATGGAGACGACGAATCAAATGGATTTAGAGGGGGAGGGGGCTCGAATGAAAAAATACCAGAAACGAAAAGTTTGGCTTATTTTCCTAAACATCGATTTGCTTGCTAGAATTTTTTTCAAAACGCTGGACCTGTCCAACGTTTCATGAGAGGTCCGTAAATAATATTGGTCAATCTAATGAAAAGCCGAAATTGTGTTCAAAATTATATTTGCAAGCGCACCCTCCCCTCCTTAAAGTACTGAAAAAATCTCAAGTCCCTTGCAATGGAAATAGTTATTCATCAAGGTTCACAACTTTTCGAAAAGAATCGTGAACCATGATTTTTTTTCACCAATCTAAATTTAAAAACTCTTCAAGACTATATCGAATTGTCAAAAACTCTGTTTATTGGAAACAAAGAAGTTCAACTAACGATCTTAAAACACAACGGGATATCTCAAGTTGTCATAAAATTTTTTTTAAATTGAATACATTAGCAAAAAAACATCACAACAACTTTTTATTATTAGTGAATACAATCGAAATAATCAGTTAAATATATGAAATTAAATATAACGCAAAGGTTTACAGAGAAAAAATTTCTCTGTAAACCTCGAAACTTTTCCAAACTCATCAAAACTTTTTCAAACTCTTCGAAATTCGTGATGAGAATACTCATATTTTCGACGACCAGATATGGTAATTTTGATTAAGCATTGACGCTTAACAGCAGTGGTTAATTCTTATTTCGAATATTCCATTCTAATGAAACGCTTTTCGTTGTCAGAGAAGTTTGAAACCATATTTAATTTTGAGCATGAAAGTGAAAAAATTCAAGTCAAATTTTGTTCAAATGGTGCTATTTCCGGTAGCTTAAATTTAGCAAATAAAACAATTTCCTTAAACAACCTGTCCAACCGGCTACTATTCGTATTTGTTGCTTGTATACATTGCTCGCAATTGATTTTCAAAGTTGGGCAGAGTTTTTGTAACACCCTGTAATTCTTCTTAAAGCGACCTTACTGCGAAAGTCAGATTTTACGGTAATTCCGGTAAATCTGGTTTTTGTTTTAGCTTTGACTGTAAAAACCATTCTAGAAGTGCCTTCGACTGGCTTTGTCACAACGGATGTTGTGAAAGCGCACTCTTCATGATATCTGACCCGGGGAGATTTGAAGAAATAATGTGTTCTCTAAGACTAAACGACTGATTCAATGGAGACGACGAATCAAATGGATTTAGAGGGGGAGGGGGCTCGAATGAAAAAATACCAGAAACGAAAAGTTTGGCTTATTTTCCTAAACATCGATTTGCTTGCTAGAATTTTTTTTAAAACGCTGGACCTGTCCAACGTTTCATGAGAGGTCCGTAAATAATATTGGTCAATCTAATGAAAAGCCGAAATTGTGTTAAAAATTATATTTGCAAGCGCACCCTCCCCTCCCTAAAGTACTGAAAAAATCTCAGGTCCCTTGCAATGGAAATAGTTATTCAGCGATTCTATTCAATGTCTGCATGGGTTTGACGCAATCAATCCGAATTGAAGCTGCTCTCACATTTATCAAGGAAAAAGGGCAACTCGACTTCCCTCTGGGTTACTTATACACTAAATACAAACACACAATTTTGATTCAACTGGTCAAAACAGGTAGCAACAATTTAACAGAAGTAAAGGAAGGGGTACGGATGTTACTGAATTATGGTTTCAAACTTCTTGAGCTTTTGAAACATCAATCGGAGCATATCCCAAGGAAAACTCGAAAACGTACTCAAGATGGAATCGCCAGAAAATTGAATGCTAAAGAATGGGCATATGAAGTTAAACAAACACCTTCTTATGAGCTACTCAAGAGTTACACCCCTGATCGAGATGCTCTCAAAAATCCGTATGTTTCGAATGTCTCAACCAATTTTTGATATGCTTCGACATTCTCGACCAAATTTTGGTATGTTTTCACTTTCTCAACTTTCTCGACAAACAAAAACAACTTTCAGCATTTATTTAATCCGTCTCCGGCGTGACTAACAAACTAGTGAATCAGTGAACGAAATTCAAATAAAAAACGCCAGTTTCTCAATTAAAGCCTCTGTGTGGAGCATTATAATTACAGATTTTATACGTGTACAGACTATATACAGATTTTATTCAGATATAATGCAGATTATAGCTTACTTAAACAATAAAATTTCAATATGTACGCAAAAAAAAATTAACTTAGTGAGAATTCAAAAAGTGAAAAAGTGTAATTTTAAAACGTGTGCAATTTATGGAGGGTTGGTAGGAGCTTTTCAGAAGCTTTTCAAAAATTAGTTCAAAGCCTTTAGGTCGACCGAATTAATTTTCTAAGCTCTACTCCTCCCACCTTTTTAAGACCCCAATGCATCAAAAAACTTTGCACCGACGCCGTTTTTGAGCCTTTTATGGAAAATTTTGTCCAGAACACTTTTTCTTCACTCTATTAATAAATGGCGCTTACTGTATCGTCATAAGTTAAAGGCTGGATAGGCAAAAAATGTGTCGTAAACAGTACCAAAGGGTGACCTTGATTCAGCACTTAGTTAGAACATAGTTTTTAGAACACGTTGTATTTTGCTCATTTTTAATGATGTTATACCACCACAAACTTTGAGCTCAAACGAACAGATTTAGAAAAGTTTCCCGCATTCAAAAATTTTCATGATTTTGATTCGGTAACTTTAATGTTTAATGTATGTTTTGGATTCAAGTTCAGTACAAATTGGTGGCACTTTTGGTTACAGGAGAACACCTTCGGCACCGAAAAAACTTTCGAACAAAAGAGAAATGCTCATCAAACTGTTTCATGTATGAAAGTTATTTGACATGCATTTTTCCATAGAAGAATACAAATTTGAGGTAAAGTTTGTTTTCCCTCCTAGCAAACTCGTTTCAGACTCAAATAAAGAAAATTTACGAGAAAAAGGGGATGCTAAATTTCATTCTTTCCAATTATAACGTAATCCAAGCAAGTGTTTTTTAAATGCAATTAAATTTTTTTTGTTTCCTTATTTTATTCAAATTTTAATTTTCACTTTTTGAAGCTCTGACATAAACCTTAAATTGAACAAGACTGCTCCTATCAGGGCGAAGCCCTGAATGTTCCGACTGCCTTTTAAGATTCATGGAGCAGTAATAAAATTTAAAAATTCACTGAAATAAAACAAAATCAAAATTTTTTTTCAGTAAAATTTGAATTTTTTAATGAAAATCATCCCCCCACACGCCATATAAAAAACAAATGATAGATTTTGCTCCTTGTAACAAACCAATTATGGCAAATAAGCTTCTTTTAACTAATTTGGAACGATTTCTAAGACCGATTAACCTTCCGCTTACGCGTTAATAGCGCGAAATATATCGCGCGTTAATTGTCCCAAATTGGCCAAAATGGTAATCTTTAAACCCCCGTAACTTTACGAAAATTGATCACAGGTAAAATATCTTTTCATATTGGAGCTCAGGACAACAATACCTTTCGAATGATTTTAAAAAATTCCGTCAAAAACGGCTAGTTAAAAAGTCGAAATTTTTCTGAAGAAAAAAAAACCCACCCCGAGCACAAATATTCCGTTACTTTCGTATCGAAAGTCGGAACAATAAAAAACTTTTTTGTTCCGACTTTCGATACAAAAGTAACGGAATATTTGTGCTCGGGGTGGGTTTTTTTTTCTTCAGAAAAATTTCGACTTTTTAACTAGCCGTTTTTGACGGAATTTTTTAAAATCATTCGAAATATATTGTTGTCCTGAGCTCAAATTAGAAAAGATATTTCACCTGTGATCACTTTCCGTAAGGTTATGGGGGTTTAAAGATTGCCATTTTGGCCAGTTTGGGACAATTATTACGCGATATGTTTCGCGCTATTAACGCGTAAGCGGAGAGTTAATCGGTCTTATAAATCGTTCTAAATTGGTTTAACGAAGCTTATTTGCCAGAATTGATTTGTTACAAGTAGCAAAGTCTATCCTTTTTGTTTTATATGGCGTGTGAGGGGATGATTTTTATTTGAAAAAAAATTCAAATTAAAAAAAAGTTTAATTTTGTTTTTTTACTTTTAATTTTTTAATGTTATTACTGCTCCATAAACCTTAATAGGCAGTCGGAACATTCGGGGCTTTGCCCTGATACGAACAGTCTTGTATAATTATTTGTACAAATGTCAAGATTAATTTGATTGGCTCATATCACCAAATGCAGTTCATCTGTGTGGTACCTGCTACTTACACTGTGTTTTCTTGTGATCGAAATCCTTGGCTAGAGTGATTTTGGATAAAACACAGAAATTCGAAATGAATATTTCTTGATTTTTCTATTTATGAAAAAGTTGCTTGTCATACATTTTCATAGTATGCAAAAATGCGTATCATAAAAGTTCATATTACAAAAAAATTTGAATGTGATAAATATTAATTCTTTCATACATTTTTGTAATAAAATTATAGCAAAAAATTTGTTATTTAGTTTCAGAATGTGGAAAAAAAATGCTCATTAAAATATTTCTTATTCTAAAAAAAGTGCTTATAATATTTTTTTTGTCTATTTTTTTCATTCCATGAAAAGGTATGAGAAGAATTTTCTTTTGCAAAAAAAATCAAACCGTTTGGCAAGCATTTTTCGTCAACTCGAGAAATAATTGTGCGGTACAGTTACTGCTATTCAAAATAGGTTTAAACTGCGTGTTGCTCGTTGAACAAAATTGCCTTTTGACCGTGTGGAGTGTTAGAAACCTGACTCATATTTATCTATAAAACCTATTTGTTGAGTAAAAAAAATGAGCATGACAAGTATTTTTTGATGCAAAGAATGAAACTTTGATTGGCTAAAGAAGTGTAGGGTGTTTAGACGCATAGCATACCATCTCAGAAGTACATTCATCCCTAACCGACACTTATGAACTGCAGAGTTGAGATCAAACTGATGTTTGTCTGCCGTTTTGAAACTTCATTTATATCAACTATGGCAATAATTGTGTTTTACTATGGTGAACTGCTGATAAATTATTTAAAAAAATTCTTTCATATACTTTCCTCATTGCTTCAAAATGTATCTATTTTTCCTATTATTTTCCTCAAGCTTACTAATAAAAATAGCCTCGCCTCCAGTTTGTCATTTTTTAATTGTCTTTAACACAAACGATCTGCGTTGATCAATCATTGCATTCACACAAAAATGCTCTCAAGTTTTGTTAGTACTGAATTAACTGCTGCATAAAATTGTGAAATTTTTTTGAAATAATAATGATGCATATTGTTTGACGGAGGAGGGAGGAAAAAATCCAAATTTTGTTAGTTTGATTTTATTTCTGATGCTACTTAAGAGAGGCAGAGTCTTGTAATTGGCAAATATATTATTTTTGTGAGCTAAGTTTTTGTTCCGACTTTCGATACGAAAGTAACGGAATATTTGTGCTCGGGGTGGGTAGTTTTTTTTCTTCAGACAAATTTCGACTTATTATTTAGCCATTCTCGACGGAATTTTTTTCATTTCCTTCGAAAGATATTGTTGTCCTGAGCTTAAATTTAAAAAGATATTCCACCTGTGATTATTTTTCGTAAAGTTATGAGGGTTTGAAAATTGCCATTTCGGCCATTTTGACCAATTTGGGACAATTAACGCGCGATATAAATCGCGCTATTAACGCGTAAGCGGAGATTTAATCCGTCTTAGAAATTGTTCCAAATAGGTTGAACGAAGCTTATTTGCCATAATTGATTTGTTACAAGGAGCAAAATCTATCCTTTTGTACGTTATATGGCGTGTGGGGGAATGTTTTTCATCAAAAGATTTCAATTTTTAGAAAAAAAAATTTCATTTTATTATATTACACATGATTTTTTTTGTTATTACTGCTCGATAAACCTCAAAAGGCAGTCGGAACATTCAGGGTTTCGCCCTGATACGAGCAGTTTTGTTTTTTGTTTCTGTAAGAAAAACATGATCGTAAAAATTGATGGCTAAAAGAAGTGACTAATGATCCAGCTTGTTAAAAACCAAACTTTTTGCTTATTTATATTAAAAACCCCCGCTATTTGAATTTTAATTCTTTAATTCCAGAACTCAGAACAAAAATAGAATTTTAAATCAACAAGACTGCTCGTATCAGGGCGAAGCCCTGAATGTTCCGACTGCCTTTTAAGGTTTTATGGAGCAGTAATAACATTAAAAAATTAAATGTAATAAAATTTAAAATTTTTTTTTTTAAATTTGAAATTTTTTTATGAAAATTATCCCCCCACACGCCATTTAAAGTACAAAAAGATAGATTTAGCTCCTTGTAAAAATCAATTATGGCAAATCAGCTTCTTTTGACCAATTTGGAACGATTTCTAAGACGGATTAACTCTCCGCTTACGCGTTAATAGCGCGAAATATATCGCGCGTTAATTGTCCCAAATTGGCCAAAATGGCAATCTTTAAACCCCCATAACTTTTTGAAAAATGATCACAGGTAAAATATCTTTTCAAATTTGAGCTCAGGACAACAATACCTTTTGAATGATATAAAAAAATTCCGTCAAAAATGGCTAGTTAAAAAGTCGAAATTTGTCTGAAGAAAAAAAAAACCCACCCCGAGCACAAATATTCCGTTACTTTCGTATCGAAAGTTGGAACAACAATTAGTATTTTTTGTGAAACTTGGTTTCTTTTCTAGTTTAATGAAATTTTTTTGCCAAAATTTGCTCGCGGAGAATAAGCTGCTTTTCTAGCTTTTTTAAAAAATTTTGTTCTCAAAAAATGCGGATGATTTTGGAGAGATTGTGTTTAAAATGACATTTTCTTTGATTTTGAATACTAATTTTTTTTGAAAAGTTGAAGAAATTGCAGAGAAAATCCAAGAAAAAATAATTAATTAGAAAATTATTTGGCGCTAAACAGTTTTCGGCCTTTTTTAAAAACTATCTTTAGACTCAAGTTAATTTTTTACTCTTTTTAAATCAGTTATTTAAAATTGTCTTTCTGATAGTTTGAGGTTTTAGGACTCCCTTATCGAACTCCTAAAAAACTTTTTTCAATCTCGTCCAATCTTTTTTGATTTTCTTAACTCATGTCTCCCGGGGATATTCAAGGAGTGAATAACCAATCACAAGATCAAGTACCAACAAATAACTTCAGATAATTTGATGAAATTTGGCGACGTGTAATAGAAGTTTGAACGAAGTTTCACGCCAAGTAAAATTAAAATAATGGGTTCTCTCTGGTTCAACTTAAATGCCAATTAGTTGGAGTTCGTGAGTTTATGCATAAGTCTGTCAACATTTTGTTATATTGTTTTAGTGTAAGATACGCTAAATAATCCCGGTGAACTCTAAAAATGTTGCAGTGATTTATAGCCTAAGAGATGAAAACTTTTGCTCGACTAGGGTGGGTTAAAACTCATATAAATTATTGCAGCTAAATAGTGTTCAAAGGAGCAAGTTTGTAACAAGGTGATGGGGTAGAAGAAAGTTGCTTAGAGAACCAAAATTGAACGTCACAAATAATTTGTGCGAAGTATTAAGACCTTCTTTGTAGTTGCAGCATTTAGGAAAAATGAAGAGGACCCAGGTTCACCTCCATAAAAAAAAAAGCTTGTCATACAACCCCATGCAAGCGTTTTCCAACTTTTTTTGCAATAAAATTTTTCAAACTTTTGCTTATAATGTAGTCCACGCACAGTGATTTACATAAAAATCAAGTTATGAAACCTTGACCTCTAAGATGTGTTGACTGATTCTTTCTTAGAAACTCAATTGATGGAAATTTGAAACTAGTCATTTTGTTATAGTAGTCTTCATTGGTTTGCAAAACCTTAAAACTTTTGCGTTGAAGTTTTGCGTTGAACCAATTTGATTGTTTTGGAACGATTAAAAGGATTCGGTGAAAGTTTAAGGCCAGCTACCATGTCAAAAAAGTAAAGTTTTTTGATTTAGTGAGTTAGGGTAGTATCGATTATTATTTTTTTGAAGCAAAATACCGGACGATGGAATTGCGACGATGGAATTTTTGAGAGCAAAGTACCGGACGACGGAAGTGCTATCATTCTAAGTTCTCAAAGTAACCTTATCACTCGAAAAGACTTCAACACAATTCAAGTTGTTTTGATGTGTTGACAACTTTTGCTGGGAATTTTGTTGCAAACACTATAAAAATAGAAAACATGATTCATTTGCGGTTAATTTGATATTTTAAATAATCATGTATAGAGTATTGTTTTAAAAAGCAAGTTCTTCGGAAATTTTTCAATACACTGAGGTTACAAACTTCTGTAGCTGCTCTGATGGCAAAAAAGATAGTAAAAAATCTAAGCAAAACTTTAAAGGAGATTTTTCAAGTTATTTATTAAAATTTTAAAGCACCAAAAAAATAGTTTTTCAAAAAAGAGTTTTTCAAAGACCAGCAATGAAAATTTTTTTCTAAATTCAATGTTATCGCAATTTTTGAAAGAAAATCGATATATCTAAACAAATAGGAAAATTAACTGGTTTGAGCTGTCGCACTAGGAGGGGAGATTTGAAAAGCCTGAGAGTAGTTTCAGTCTGGTTTCTTTTGAATTTTTCAAGAAACCACAGAAATTTTCATATCTCGTAAACTTGAAGGCTTTGATTATTGATAAATGGAAGTCAAACTTGAAATCCAAGGGAAAGAGTCTAACAGCATACCAGCAAATGGTTGGTATTTTTAGGTAAAAGATATGAAGCATTCGTTATAGTGCCTTTCTTTTCTCTGTCGTCCGTCCTCCCACTCTCCCGTGCTGGCATCATAGCTCATGGCCACAGCCTAAGGCGATAAAACTGGCCTAACCTTCAGCAAAACGAAATTCTTTTGCTTTGCTAAAGTGATATAACCTAAACGTGCAAAACTCTTCCGTTAATTATGCGAAAATGAATCGTTGAAAAAATGAATATGGAGAGTTAATGTTTGTTAGGTGGACATGAATTGTTTTTTGTTGACCTCGGGGTACCCATACCGAGCGCCTACGAATTTTAATCAACTCTTATTGATTACTGATACCGAAATAACCCAAAAACAGCTATAGCAGATGTAAAGTTAGGACAACGAGATCAATTAAACTGCCAATAAAAACAATTATTTTCGGAAAAAATAACTCTTTATAATCTCTTTTTTGGCACCAACAGTCAAACACAGAGTCGAAAACTAGTCGAAGCCAAAAACGAAACATAGTCGAGCGCAAAGTCGAAACATAGTCAAACACTTATTCGAAACGTAGTCGAACTCAAAGTCAAATGCAAAGTCTAAACATAGAGTCGAAATATAGTCGAGACGGAGCCGAACACGAAATATAGTCGAGACAGAGCCGAACACTAGATTTCGATCACAGAATCGAAATATAGTCGAGACAGAGCCAAACACGAAGTCGAAACATAGTTGAACAGAGTCGAATTATAGTCGAGACATGACACAACTTGAAGTCGAAACATAGTCGAACACTGTTTCAAACAATAACTCAAAGCATAGTGGAAATTATGATAGAAACATAGTCAAAAACATAATCGAAACATAGGTGAAAACTTGATCGAAACAAAGTCGAACAGTTTAAGTAATGGAATCGTTGTCGGATTTTTTTGCTTGCATAAGCTTAGCACAGATGCAAATTGCACTGTCGATTTCTTCGAATAATAGCTGGCTTGTCTCGAACACGGTCGAACAATTTTTGGTTTATCGAGTCGGTCGAAACATTACTGATTTGGGTCGAACACAGTCGAAAACGTGTTTATTCGGTCGAGTCGGTCGAAACATTGTCGTTTTCAGTCGAATCGGTCAAAATATAACTGATTTGCGTCGAACACAGTTGAACACATTTTTCCTTTGGTCCAGTCTGTCGAAACATAGCCATTTTTGGTCAAGTTGCTCGTAACATAAGTCGAACGCTTCAACTCGTGCCAACGCTTCAATTTTTCTTCCAAATCCATTGTTATTTGAGTTTGTCGAGTCCTGCTGAGGCGTCATCTCATGCATTCAAGAAGAGTTTGCAATCAACTAACATTTATGATGCTTATGTGGAAAATTAGTAGCTGGTTCATAAACTCTAGTTTTTTAGCCTGAACCACATTATTCTATCACTACTGCGACTAGCCTAGCGGACCATTACGCATTGGTCAAAGTTATAATGTTTGCATAATTAAGTATGACTATTTAAAGCATTTGATGTGAGGGGTAGCTATGTATTGAGGCCGAACTTCACTCCCATCGGGATGTTGATCGTGTGTCCAGAGTCGAGGTTTTTTGCCTGATTTAAAACTAAATTTGGGTGTTTTGAGCGGTTTTTGGGGCATTTGCGCTCATCATCGTGCTCCAAAATGAGCCAATTGAGCGTTTTTGAGCGGTTTTTCACAATTAGTTAAAGTTTTTCACAACAGTTAATTCGAAACTGCTCAAAAACCATTCAAAGATTCTTATTTCTATATTAAATTCCAAATTGAAGCGTAATGGTAAGACTTGCTTCTCTCAAATGACCAGGCAGCTTTTCTTCCTTTTTACTGCGTAAAATTAGTTAACAGGTCTTACTTAAAATGAGCCAACCTTTCATTTGATTGGTCTCCTAAATTTCAAGGAACATGACAACCAAAGGGAACAAAATTAGAAAACTGGACTTATTTATCTCCTTTTCTACAAAAAAAATTTTCTTCGAGAAACTCAAACCGACTCCTTGAGTAACCAAGACCTTCGTACTACCTCTGTTCTACCAATCCTTAAACTTACTGTTCTATGTATTGTCTATTTAAACTGAAATTAGGAAACTGAACGAGCCCCTAATGAATGAAAAATTGGGCGCTTTCAGCCCCATATTGAAAAATTGGAGACCAAAAATTGGGCCAAGTTTTTTTAAAAAAAAAAAATGGGCTCATTCAGCAGCCTCCATGGAACAAAAGAGATCATAAGATTGATCAATTGGAACCAGTTTAAAACTAGTATTTTTATCCATTTATGTTAATGTTAAACTATTTCTATAAAATACTTCTTACGAACCAATCATGATGCATAAGTAACACTTAAAATAATTTGCAAGGCTGAATCTATTTACAGGTTCAGCAATAACAGGATTATTTTTGTTTAGCAAGCAGTTGCTCTTTCCCAGAACAGTTCTTGATATCTTATCTCGCAAACACCAGTATACACTAAATCTATTGAGACTAGGAGATATAACAGTAAGATTAGGACCGGTTTTAAAAATTGCACGAATCGATCCGGCCGAAAATAAGATTGTGACGAACAGACGGTGTACTTTATCTGAAATTACTCTATGAGTGAGCCACCCAGCACATAAAATTATCTCGTAAGACCAAGAATCGCGAACAAGACCTCAACAAAAATAGATTTACAAAATCAAAATAGACATAAAATCTACGATTTAAATACATAAAATGTTCGGAAGTATTTAAAACTCACCTCCACGTCTCAATAAGTCCAATCAACACCACCTTGAATTCAAGCTTACACCAGGTCAAAATCCAAATAGCGGACCGAGTTTTTCTACGTCGTGGAACAAAAAAGAATACTGTAACGATTATTTCTCTACAAGATTATCAATGCAGCACGTTTTCATTCACTAAAATGAAATAATTTACTCGGAGCAGTAAGATTCGTTTCCAAGACAAATACCTTTCAATGATGTAAAACTAATGATATTTAAAAACAAGACAAAAAAGTAAAACTGCAACAACAGTTTATTTTGTAAAATAAATTAAAAATTTTAAAATTGTAAAATTAAAAATTAATTGAACAAAAAACACAAAAATTAGTAGTATAAAAACTTAAAGTAGTTTCTTCAAAATTATAAAATTTTCTTTGCTTCTCAAAGACTCATTACTTCATTCTCTCACAGGTCGTGCTTCTTTGTTTTTTCATCTAAAATATAGCACATAAATACTCAAAGAAATAATATCCTTAAATCTTTAACTTTAAACAAAATTTTTCATTGCTGAAATGTTCAAAAAACATCTGAAATCCTTAGTAAAGCCAGATCATTAAGGCTATCCTTAAAACTTCCGTTTTTAACTTAATTTTAATTTAGAATCATTTTGAAAAATACTTGATCATCTCCCACCTCCTAAAACAAATGTCTAACGAACTCAAAAGTCAATTAATTATCCAACCTTTACAATTAACCCAGGAACACTGAAATGAAAACCAAAGGGAACAAAATTAGGAAACTGGACTTATTCATCTCCTTTTCTACAAAAACATTTTCCTCGAAAAACTCATACCGACACCTTGAGTAACCAAGACCTTCGTACTACCTCTGTTCTACCAATCCTTAAACTTACTGTTCAATGTTCTGTCTGTTTAAACTGAAATCAGGAAACTGAATGAGCCCCTAATGAATGAAAAAGTGGGCGCTTTCAGCCCCATATTGAAAAAATGGAGACCGAAAATTGGGCCAAGTAATTTTTTTAAAAAATGGGCTCATTCAGCAGCCTCCATGGAACAAAAAAGATCATAAGAATGACCAATTGGAACCAGTTTAAAACTAGTCTTTTTATCCAATTATGTTAATGATAAACTATCTCTATAAAATACTTCTTACGAACCAATCATGATGCATAAGTAACACTTACAAAAATTTGTAAGGCTGAATCTATTTACAGGTTCAGCGATAACAGGATTATTTTAGTTTAGCAAGCAGTGGCTCTTTCCCAGAACAGTTCTTGGTATCTTATCTCGCAAACACCAGTATACACTAAATCTTTTTGAGCCTAGGAGATATAACAGTAAGATTAGGACCGGTATTAAAAGTTGCACGAATCTATCCGGCCGAAAATAAAATTGTGAAGAACAGACGGTGTACTTTATCTGAAATTACTCAATGAGTGAGCCACCCCGCACATAAAATTATCTCGTAAGACCAAGAATCTCGAACAAGACCTCAACAAAACTAGATTTAGCAAAATCAAAATCAATAGAAAATCTACAATTCAAATACATAAGATGTTCGGAAGTATTTTCAAACTCACATCCACGTCTCAATAAGTCCAATCAACACCACTTTGAATTCAAGTTTACACCAGGTCAAAATCCAAAAATAGCGGACCGAGTTTTTCTACGTCGTGAAACAAAAAACAATACTGTAACGACTATTTCTCTACAAGATTATCAATGCAGTACGTTTTCATTCACTAAAATGAAATAAATTACTTGGAGTAGTAAGATTCATTTCCAAGACATATACTTTTCAATGAAGTAAAACTAATGATAATTAAAAACAAGGCAAAAAAAGTAAAACTGCAACAACAGTTTATTTTAATTCTGCGATATTTTTAACACTTTTGTAAAATTAAAAATTAATTAAACAAAAAACACAAAAGTAAGTTAGTATAAAAACTTGAAGTAGTTTCTTCAAAATTATAAAAAATTCCTTGCTCCTCAATGACTCATATCTTCATTCTCTCGCCCGTCGTGCTTTTTTGTTTTTTCATCTAAATTATAGCACATAAATACTCAAAGAAATAATATCCCTTAAATCTTTACTTTTAAACAAATTTTTTCATTGCTGTAGCCTATCTTTATTAGAAATGTTCAAAAAACATCTGAAATCCTCATTAAGCCAGATCATTAAGGCTAATAATAAATCTTCATTTTTTAACTTAATTTTAATTTAGAATCATTTTGAAAAATACTTGATCATCTCCCACCTCTTAAAACAAATGTCTAACGAGCTCAAAAGTCAATTAATTATCCAACCTTTACAATTAATCCAGGAAGAACTGAAATGAAAACCAAAGGTAACAAAATTAGAAAACTGAACTTATTCATCTCCTTTTCTACAAAAAAAAAATTCCTCGAGAAACTCATACCGACACCTTGAGTAACCAAGACCTTCGTACTACCTCTGTTCTACCAATCCTTAAACTTACTGTTCTATGTTCTGTCTATTTAAACTGAAACAAGGAAACTGAATGAGCCCCTAATGAAAGAAAAATTGGGCGCTTTCAGCCCCAATTTGAAGAATTGGAGACCAAAAATTGGACCAAACTTTTTAAAAAAAAACTGGGCTCATTCAGCAGCCTCCATGGAACAAAAGAGATCATAAGATTGACCAATTGGAACCAATTTAAAACTACTATTTTTATCCAATTATGTTAATGATAGACTATCTCTATAAAATACTTCTTACGAACCAATCATGATGCATGAGTATCACTTACAATTATTTGTAAGGCTGAATCTGTTTACAGGTTCAGCGATAACAGGATTATTTTAGTTTAGCAAGCAGTTGCTCTTTCCCAGAACAGTTCTTGATATTTTATCTCGCAAACACCAGTATACACTAAATCTATTGAGACTAGGAGATATAACAGTAAGATTAGGACCGGTATTAAAAGTTGCACGAATCTATCCGGCCGAACATAAAATTGTGAACAACAGACGGTGCACTTTATCTGAAATTACTCTATGAGTGAGCCACCCCGCACATAAAATCATCTCGTAATACCAAGAATCTCGAACAAGACCTCAACAAAATTAGATTTAGCAAAATCAAAATAGACATAAAATCTACGATTCAAATACGTAAGATGTTCGGAAGTATTTAAAACTCACCTCCACGTCTCAATAAGTCCAATCAACCCCAACTTGAATTCAAGCTTACACTAGGACAAAATCCAAATAGCGGACCGAATTTTTCTTCGTCGTGAAACAAAAAAGAATACTGTAACGACTATTTCTCTACAAGATTATCAATGCAGTACGTTTTCATTCACTAAATTGAAATAAATTACTTGGAGCAGTAAGATTCATTTCCAAGACATATACCTTTCAATGATATAAAAATAATAATATTTAAAAACAAGACAAAAAAAAGTAAAACTGCAACAACAATTTATTTTAAATCCGCGGTGTTTTTAACACTTTTGTAAAATTAAAAATTAATTAAACAAGAAACACATAAATTAGTTAGTATAAAAACTTAAATTGGTTTCTTCAAAATTTTTAAAAAAATCATTGCTACTCAAAGACTCATATATCATTCTCTCATCCGTCGTGCTTCTTTGTTTTTTCATCTAAATTATAGCACATAAATACTCAAAGAAAGAATATCCCTTCAATCTTTAAATTAAAACAAATTTTTTCAATGCTGAAGCCTATCTTAATTTGAAATGTTCAGAAAACATCTGAAATCCTCATTAAGCCAGATCATCAAGGCTATCCTTAAATCTTCAATTTTAAACTTGATTTTAATTTAGAATCATTTTGAAAAATACTTGATCATCTCTCACCTCTTAAAACAAATGTCTAACGAACTGAAAAGTCGATTATTTATCCAACCGTTACAATTAACCCAGGAAGAACGGAAATGAAAACCAAAGGGATGAAAATTAGAAAACTGGACTTAACCATCTCTTTTTCTGCAAAAAAATATTCCTCGAGAAACTCAAACCGACTCCTTGAGTAACCAAGACCTTTGTACTACCTCTGTTCTACCAATCCTTAAACTTACTGTTCTATGTTCTGTCTATTTAAACTGAAATAAGGAAACTGAATGAGCCGCTAATGAATGAAAAACTGGGCGCTTTTAGCCCCAAATTGAAAAATACTTATGCATAAGTATCACTTACAATTATTTGTAAGGCTGAATCTGCTTACAGGTTCAGCGATAACAGGATTATTTTAGTTTAGCAAGCAGTTGCTCTTTCCCAGAACAGTTCTTGATATTTTATCTCGCAAACACCAGTATACACTAATTCTATTGAGACTAGGAGATATAACAGTAAGATTAGGACCGGTATTAAAAGTTGCACGAATCTATCTGGCCGAACATAAAATTGTGAAGAACAGACGGTGTACTTTATCTGAAATTACTCTATGAGTGAAACACCCCGCACATAAAATCATCTCGTAATACCAAGAATCTCGAACAAGACCTCAACAAAATTAGATTTAGCAAAATCAAAATAGACATAAAATCTACGATTCAAATACGTAAGATGTTCGGAAGTATTTAAAACTCACCTCCACGTCTCAATAAGTCCAATCAACACCAACTTGAATTCAAGCTTACACTAGGTCAAAATCCAAATAGCGGTCCGAGTTTTTCTACGTCGTGAAACAAAAAAGAATACTGTAACGACTATTTCTCTACAAGATTATCAATGCAGTACGTTTTCATTCACTAAATTGAAATAAATTACTTGGAGCAGTAAGATTCATTTCCAAGACATATACCTTTCAATGATATAAAAATAATAATATTTAAAAACAAGACAAAAAAAAGTAAAACTGCAACAACAATTTATTTTAAATCCGCGGTGTTTTTAACACTTTTGTAAAATTAAAAATTAATTAAACAAGAAACACATAAATTAGTTAGTATAAAAACTTAAAATGGTTTCTTCAAAATTTTAAAAAAAATCATTGCTACTCAAAGACTCATATATCATTCTCTCATCCGTCGTGCTTCTTTGTTTTTTCATCTAAATTATAGCACATAAATACTCAAAGAAAGAAAATCCCTTCAATCTTTAAATTAAAACAAATTTTTTCAATGCTGAAGCCTATCTTAATTTGAAATGTTCAGAAAACATCTGAAATCCTCATTAAGCCAGATCATCAAGGCTATCCTTAAATCTTCAATTTTAAACTTGATTTTAATTTAGAATCATTTTGAAAAATACTTGATCATCTCTCACCTCTTAAAACAAATGTCTAACGAACTGAAAAGTCGATTATTTATCCAACCGTTACAATTAACCCAGGAAGAACGGAAATGAAAACCAAAGGGATGAAAATTAGAAAACTGGACTTAACCATCTCTTTTTCTGCAAAAAAATATTCCTCGAGAAACTCAAACCGACTCCTTGAGTAACCAAGACCTTTGTACTACCTCTGTTCTACCAATCCTTAAACTTACTGTTCTATGTTCTGTCTATTTAAACTGAAATAAGGAAACTGAATGAGCCGCTAATGAATGAAAAACTGGGCGCTTTTAGCCCCAAATTGAAAAATACTTATGCATAAGTATCACTTACAATTATTTGTAAGGCTGAATCTGCTTACAGGTTCAGCGATAACAGGATTATTTTAGTTTAGCAAGCAGTTGCTCTTTCCCAGAACAGTTCTTGATATTTTATCTCGCAAACACCAGTATACACTAATTCTATTGAGACTAGGAGATATAACAGTAAGAATAGGACCGGTATTAAAAGTTGCACGAATCTATCCGACCGAAAACAAGATTGTGACGAACAGACGGTGTACTTTATCTGAAATTAATCAATGAGTGAGCCACCCCGCACATAGAATCATTTCGTAATACCAAGAATCTCGAACAAGACCTCAACAAAATTAGATTTAGCAAAATCAAAATAGACATAAAATCTACGATTCAAATACGTAAGATGTTCGGAAGTATTTAAAACTCACCTCCACGTCTCAATAAGTCCAATCAACACCAACTTGAATTCAAGCTTACACTAGGTCAAAATCCAAATAGCGGTCCGAGTTTTTCTACGTCGTGAAACAAAAAAGAATACTGTAACGACTATTTCTCTACAAGATTATCAATGCAGTACGTTTTCATTCACTAAATTGAAATAAATTACTTGGAGCAGTAAGATTCATTTCCAAGACATATACCTTTCAATGATATAAAAATAATAATATTTAAAAACAAGACAAAAAAAAGTAAAACTGCAACAACAATTTATTTTAAATCCGCGGTGTTTTTAACACTTTTGTAAAATTAAAAATTAATTAAACAAGAAACACATAAATTAGTTAGTATAAAAACTTAAATTGGTTTCTTCAAAATTTTTAAAAAAATCATTGCTACTCAAAGACTCATATATCATTCTCTCATCCGTCGTGCTTCTTTGTTTTTTCATCTAAATTATAGCACATAAATACTCAAAGAAAGAATATCCCTTCAATCTTTAAATTAAAACAAATTTTTTCAATGCTGAAGCCTATCTTAATTTGAAATGTTCAGAAAACATCTGAAATCCTCATTAAGCCAGATCATCAAGGCTATCCTTAAATCTTCAATTTTAAACTTGATTTTAATTTAGAATCATTTTGAAAAATACTTGATCATCTCTCACCTCTTAAAACAAATGTCTAACGAACTGAAAAGTCGATTATTTATCCAACCGTTACAATTAACCCAGGAAGAACGGAAATGAAAACCAAAGGGATGAAAATTAGAAAACTGGACTTAACCATCTCTTTTTCTGCAAAAAAATATTCCTCGAGAAACTCAAACCGACTCTTTTAAATCTGCGGTATTTTTAACACTTTTGTAAAATTAAAAATTAATCGAACAAGAAACACAAAAATTAGTCGGTATAAAAACTTAAATTAGTTTCTTCAAAATTATAAAAAGTTCCCTGCTTCTCAAAGACTCATATCTTCATTCTCTCACCCGTCGTGCTTTTTTGTTTTTTCATCTAAAATATAGCACATAAATACTCAAAGAAATAATATCTCTTAAGTTTTTACATTTAAACAAATTTTTTCGATGCTGAAGCCTATCTTTATTTAAAAAGTTCAGAAAACACCTGAAATCCTCATTAAGCCAGATCATTAAGGCTATCCTTAAATCTTCAATTTTCAACTTAATTTTAATTTTGAATCAATTTGAAAAATACTTGATCATCTCCCACCTCTTAAAACAGATGTCTAACGAACTCAAAATTCGATTAATTATCCAACCTTTACAATTAACCCAGGAAGAACTGAAATGAAAACCAAAGGGAAAAAAATTAGAAAACTGGACTTATTCATCTCTTTTTCTGCAAAAAAATATTCCTCGAGAAACTCAAACCGACTCCTTGAGTAACCAAGACCTTTGTACTACCTCTGTTCTACCAATCCTTAAACTTACTGATCTATGCTCTGTCTATTTAAACTGAAATAAGGAAACTGAATGATCCCCTAATGAATGAAAAATTGGGCGTTTCAGCCCCAAATTGAAAAATTGGAGACCGAAAATTGGGCCACGTTTTTTTTTCAAAAAAATTGGGCTCATTCAGCAGCCTCTATGGAATAAAAGAGATCATAAGAATGACCAATTGGAACCAGTTTAAAACTTGTATTTTTATCCAATTATGTTAATGATAAACTATCTCTATAAAAAACTTCTTACGAACCAATTATGATGCATAAGTAACACTTACAATAATTTGTTAGGCTGAATCTATTTACAGGTTCAGCCATAACAGGATTATTTTAGTTTAGCAAGCAGTTGCTCTTTCCCAGAACAGTTCTTGATATTTTATCTCGCAAACACCAGTATACACTAATTCTACTGAGACTAGGAGATATAACAGTAAGATTAGGACCGGTTTTAAAAGTTGCACGAATCTATCCGACCGAAAACAAGATTGTGACGAACAGACGGGGTACTTTATCTGAAATTAATTTATGAGTGAGCCACCCCGCACATAGAATCATCTCGTAAGACCAAGAATCTCGAACAAACCCTCAACAAATTTAGATTTAGCAAAATCAAAATAGACATAAAATCTACGATTCAAATACATAAGATGTTCGGAAGTATTTAAAACTCGCCTCCACGTCTCAATAAGTCCAATCAACACCACCTTGAATTCAAGCTTACTCCAGGTCAAAATCCAAATAGCGGTCCGAGTTTTTCTACGTCGTGAAACAAAAAAGAATACTGAAACGACTATTTCTCTACAAGATTATCAATGCAGTGCGCTTTCATTCACTAAAATGAAATAAAAAATTTGGAGCAGTAAGATTCATTTCCAAGACATATACCTTTCAATGATGAAAAACTAATAATATTTAAAAACAAGACAAAAAAAAGTAGAACTGCAAGAACAGTTTCTTTTAAATCTGCGGTATTTTTATCACTTTTGTAAAATTAAAAATTAATCGAACAGAAAAACAAAAATTAGTCGGTATAAAAACTTAAATTAGTTTCTTCAAAATTATAAAAATTTCCCTGCTTCTCAAAGACTCATATCTTCATTCTCTCACCCGTCGTGCTTTTTTGTTTTTTCATCTAAAAAATAGCACATAAATACTCAAAGAAATAATATCTCTTAAATTTTTAAATTTAAACAAATTTTTTCGATGCTGAAGCCTATCTTTATTTGAAAAGTTCAGAAAACACCTGAAATCCTCATTAAGCCAGATCATTAAGGCTATCCTTAAATCTTCAATTTTCAACTTAATTTTAATTTTGAATCAATTGGAAAAATACTTGATCATCTCCCACCTCTTAAAACAGATGTCTAACGAACTCAAAATTCGATTAATTATCCAACCTTTACAATTAACCCAGGAAGAACTGAAATGAAAACCAAAGAGAAAAAAATTAGAAAACTGGACTTATTCATCTCTTTTTCTGCAAAAAAATATTCCTCGAGAAACTCAAACCGACTCCTTGAGTAACCAAGACCTTTGTACTACCTCTGTTCTACCAATCCTTAAACTTACTGATCTATGCTCTGTCTATTTAAACTGAAATAAGGAAACTGAATGCACCCCTAATGAATGAAAAATTGGGCGCTTTCATCCCCAAAATGAAAAATTGGAGACCGAAAATTGGGCCACGTTTTTTTTCAAAAAAATTGGGCTCATTCAGCAGCCTCTATGGAATAAAAGAGATCATAAGAATGACCAATTGGAACCAGTTTAAAACTTGTATTTTTATCCAATTATGTTAATGATAAACTATCTCTATAAAATACTTCTTATGAACCAATTATGATGCATAAGTAATACTTACAATAATTTGTTAGGCTGAATCTATTTACAGGTTCAGCCATAACAAGATTATTTTAGTTTAGCAAGCAGTTGCTCTTTCCCAGAACATTTCTTGATATTTTATCTCGCAAACACCAGTATACACTAATTCTACTGAGACTAGGAGATATAACAGTAAGATTAGGACCGGTATTAAAAGTTGCAAGAATCTATCCGGCCGAAAACAAGATTGTGACGAACAGACGGTGTACTTTATCTGAAATTAATCTATGAGTGAGCCACCCCGCACATAGAATCAACTCGTAAGATCAAGAATCTCGAACAAGACCTCAACAAATTTAGATTTAGCAAAATCAAAATAGACATAAAATCTACAATTCAAATACATAAAATGTTCGGAAGTATTTAAAACTCACCTCCACGTCTCAATAAGTCCAATCAACACCACATTGAATTCAAGCTTACACCAGGTCAAAATCCAAATATCGGTCCGAGTTTTTCTACGTCGTGAAACAAAAAAGAATACTGAAACGACTATTTCTCTACAAGATTATCAATGCAGTGCGCTTTCATTCACTAAAATGAGATAAATTACTTGAAGCAGTAAGATTCATTTCCAAGACATATACCTTTCAATGATGTAAAACTAATAATATTTAAAAACAAGACAAAAAAAGTAGAACTGCAACAACAGTTTCTTTTAAATCTGCGGTATTTTTAACACTTTTGTAAAATTAAAAATTAATTGAACAAGAAACACAAAAATTAGTCGGTATAAAAACTTAAAGTAGTTTCCTCAAAATTATAAAAATTTCCTTGCTTCTCAAAGACTCATATCTTCATTCTCTCACCCGTCCTGCTTTTTTAGTTTTTCATCTAAAATATAGCACATAAATACTCAAAGAAATAATATTTTTTAAATCTTTAACTTTAAACAAAATTTTTCGATGCTGAAGCCTATCTTTATTTGAAATGTTCAGAATACACCTGAAATCCTCATTAAGCCAGATCATTAAGGCTATCCTTAAATCTTCAATTTTCAACTTAATTTTAATTTTGAATCAATTTGAAAAATACTTGATTATCTCACACCTCTTAAAACAAATGTCTAACGGACTCAAAAGTAGATTATTTATCCAACCTTTACAATTAACCCAGCAAGAACTGAAATTTTGCAATTAAATAACCGTTTGATATCAGATATACAGAGAAAAACTTCGGTTGCTCGTCCCTCATTCGAGCCCCTCCTCTTAGTCGACCCATACGAAAACAAATCTTAAAATTAGTAAGATTTGAAATAGTACCAAACAATCTACTTTTGTTCTAATTATACTTGAACCTTGTGGATTGGTTTATATTCTCCAACACTTGATCAGAAATCACACCCTAAGTAGGACCAAATTTCTTAAAGATTTTCACCACTCGAGAAATTATTCAATCATTCGAACGAAAGTACATACTCTCTCTCCAACCCATCTATACTCCACATTCTATCCCCCAGGATTAAGTTAGTCTCACAAAAATAGTAAGGGCCAACAGTCTGAAAATATCAGTTGTTATCAATAACACCTACCAAATATCAGTAACATCACTTCACATTATGGAATAGTTACTATAGCAATTCTATCACC
This sequence comes from Symsagittifera roscoffensis, assembly GCF_963678635.1. NCBI lineage: Eukaryota > Metazoa > Xenacoelomorpha > Acoela > Convolutidae > Symsagittifera > Symsagittifera roscoffensis. The sequence continues at coordinate 20,135,094 of NC_087066.1, read as the reverse complement.
ACCATAATCAAAACAACCATCACGCTGAATACAAACAGATGATATAGAGTTAGATTTCTCGAAAATTTTTACTGAATTTATCTAAAATACTAAAAATCAAAACTCACATAGAGCAAATTATACTTTCACATATGATGTTTTGCCATAAATTAAAGTTACTTTTCTAAATTAGAAATAAATGAAACAATTATTGTATCACCACCACATATATCTCGGCACGCAATAAAAGGACGCGAAATTGAGTTTTTTTTTCACAGTTCCTAGACTGCATTTGTGAAACACTCACCGGTTGTGAAATATCACAAATATTTAAAAATGATTTAAAATAAATCTAGGATGGTTCATGATAGAATAATTCCACAACAATATAGATCTAATTTCACAAGCAGCAATAAGTTTCAGACCACTAACAAACGACGAATTAATATTAGCAGACAAAACAGTTCATGTATGGGACCCTGGAATGGTCTCATGTATTATATTATAATACCCCACATGATATTTCAAGTGCAGCAATTGCAACTATTTCCGCACACAGAAACTATTTAAAAGTAACTCCACTCAGAACGGGCACCACATTCTTAAATCATAACGCAATATTTAATGATAGAAAAAGGAACAATAGTTTAAAGTCAACCTTTATCAATACACAGGAAACCATTAACGGTACTGAAACTAACAGAACTAGATATCCAAACTCAATCACACTTTGTAAATGAAAAAATAGTTGCAATTCTAGCTATAACAACACAACAAAATGTTTCTCCCAATTATCCAACAAATTCAACACCATATAATAAAAAAACAGCTTTTCCAAAAACGAAAAAACAATCAGAAACAAAACATCAGTCGTTCACACATAGAAATATAGAACGCAAAATATTCACACATAGAAAATCAAACAAAGAGACCAATGGCTAAAAAATGACCTCACAATCAGTAATGACACTCAAGTGGAAATAACTTTCCAAATCATAATTTTGATTTTTTTGCTGATAAAAATATTACTAATCCAATAGCAAGAGCACTATATACAACATAAAATCAATCACAAGAACACAATTATACTCAACAGGCGCCAAAACCAGAATCTCAATCTGTAATTTTAACAATAAAAGAAACCCTCAGACCGACAGAATTGTAAATTACCTATTTTTTTCAACAAAATTAAAACCCAAATAACAGTCAATTCATAAGAAACCAACCGCACTAATCTGAAGATGAAGATTATTTTAATCAAAACCAGCAACATTATAAAAAAGAACAACGAAAAAATCACTGGAGTAATATAGATCAACCAGATAACATTTTTCAACCGGATATTTTCTAAACTTACTTATACTCTCAGAAACCAACGCAAATGCATCAAAAACCTCCTCAAAGCAAAATCTGGCATCACCTAAAAGATCAACCAGATGATTTTTTTAACCAGATTTTTTCTAACCTTACATAAACTCTCAAAAACCAAGGCAAATGCAACAAATTTGTCCTCAACGACAACATCTAGCACCAACTAAAACTAACATACAATCACAAAATTTTACAAAAACCCAAAGTACCAACCCGAATCAATAAGAAACGAAATCCCATTACCTCGCTATTTATAACAACATGAAAAATCAACTTTAAATCGTTACACAAATTTAAATCACAGCAGAATCACTCCAAATGACAATGAGTTCATACATTATCAGTGAATCATCTATAAAATTTAATAAATCATTCATGTTATTTACAGGAACAGATCCTGAATACTCGGTAGAAGGCTACTTAAATTCGGTTACAGCAAATTTAATCTTAAATATGGTCCCAGAAACTATAAATACACCTCTGCATCAAAATTGGATATCAAATTTAATCCAAACCACACTCAATGGCGCAGCTCAAAAATGGTTTTCAAATTAAGCCCTAGATATTAAATCCGATTCGGAACGATTTACACAAAAATTTCAAAAAAAAGACTCTGAACAAACAACCCCAAAGTGTTTAATGCTTCGAAATTTAGAGGCTTCCGAAAGAAACAATACAGAGGTTACCAGTCAGAATCGAAACTCAAGTACGAAACGCTTATTCATAAAAATTCTCCTGATGCACATGATAACAAAATTACAAAAATGAAATAAATTCTAATAATGACTTTGACACCACAATGACAAAAAACTGCGACATGAAAGAGAGCATCGCATTCATCATCAATAGGAGAAACCGATCTAGATTTCCGAAAACTAGTAGACAAATTAAAACAAGCTGAAACAAGATGAAACTAGAGGAAACGGAAATTTTGAAGCTACAGTACGGAAGTAATGTTCAAACAACATCACGTGTTAACAATATTCAAGAATGTGACAGTAATTTAGCAAAAAAATTACTTAAAACCTAAACATCTTTGAAAGGAACCCAACTCATTAAGGTAAACCATCATTCAAAAATGGTGTAATAAATGTGAAATAAAATAGTGAGATAAACCACCAAAATACAAAAATCACAAAACCTTTTTATCAATATATGAAAATTGATCAGATTTTACCAATAAAAACATTAAAGTTTATAATGGCTCAGGAAAACCACTCCCAAATAGCTACAGTAATAACCGATCACAATCCCCTCATTCTAAAAATTTTCGCGGAAGATCACGAGATCGATGAAGTTTACAGAACTATTCACTAAATCGATGTAGCAGATCAAACAGTCAAAACCATCAGTATCGAAATAATTACTGTACACCGAATTCTAATAGCAGTAAATACTCGAAATATAATAGAAACCGTTCAAATAGAAAACGTCTGAGAAGAAACGTTTCAAATGGCCGCTGAAGAAATTTTTCAAACAACCGCTATCGAGATTATTTATTTAATTGTAATCGAGACTACTACAATAATAGATCACAAAACTGCTCTAACAACAGACCGTATCATCACAAATACCTCAGTAAATCTCGTGATATTTCTAGAAAGAGAAACAACAACTATCAAAACAGATTAAGGAATTATTCTCTGTCACCACGTCGAAATACTTCACAATAATTGAAGAGACAAAATCAAAACTGCAGACGTAGTACACCAAAACATCAAAGTCAATTCAATCAAGTACAATCTAAAAATGAAACAAGCGCAGACCCCCCAGGTATTGACATTACAGAAACTTCAGAATTGCAAGTAAGCCATATACAATGTGAAAGCACAGATGAAGAAACTGAAACAGAAAACACATTAAGTTTTAACATGTCTAGAATAGAACATGAATACGAAACACCATTTGAATCGAATTTTTACCAGAAAAAATAACCTATTTGAGAACCTAAGTTAAGAACAATGGAACAAAGTAAATTTTAAAAAAACACTACAAACAAATGTTCCATGTAATATATATTAAACACAATATAATTGGAATACCATTCATTACAAAAGATATTTTAAAAATAAACATCTTAAACAGTAAACAGCAATTTATTTCAATAATTCAATAAACTGCACAAAACTCAATAATACATCTCTAACAGTTTTTCAAATATTGAATAAGCAACCCTCAATTTTCTCAAAATTTTATCCTATATACAATTAGCAAAGAAAACATTTGAAACCACTCACGAGACATGCGTATGACAATTCTATCAACCAAGCTCAGCAATATAACAATGATCAGAATACACAGAAACTATTTATGTCTGACCTTTAAATCATCTATAAAAAAAATTAAAAATACAAAAACAGTCACAATAGCATTACACGTATACAATAATTTACAATACAAAATTACACTTTCTTCAGGACTGCTAGGATATTGCCAAAGAAGTGCAACAATTCACCCTACACAAGAAAGAGCATACAGAGTAAAAACAGTATCTTAAAACTAAAAGAAATTGGTCAATAATGTTTTAAACGAGTCAAAAAGAAGCACAGATGATTTCTCAAAAACTCCTTATCTTAAAACAAAATTTCAAATCTCAAAATATACAGATAAACAACAACAGTTTCTGACAAAGTTTAATTTTCAACATTTTCAAATTAGTCAGCAAGAAATTGAAGAATTAGCAGAATTATTACTAAAATATCCCATGGTTAAGGCCAAATCAAAATTTGATTTGGGAAATACCCTCACCACTACACCTTCTACTTACAGCCGACGCAATTTTCAAGAAGTAAGGCGCAAGTAAAGTTCCACTACATTTGCAAGACAAAGTAAACAGACTTTCAGACATTCTATAACAAAATGAATTTATCAATACGACAAAATATATTTTCAACATAAAATGGCAATATGAAATTAAAAATGTGACAAAATAAAGAGAACACATTTATAAATCCAGTTATTATTTTCGCTAAAAGAGAAGCACTCAAAATCATTCTAGTTGCACGATATTTGAAGAACTCTCTAAATGATTGAAAAAATGCCATTGACCCATAGAATCAAAACAAGTGAAGCACACAAAAATTAATGCAAACTATTATATTACCGCATATATATATAGTTCATATAATCAAATGCCATTAGACAAACAATCACGTAGATTGACACAATTTGTTATAGGAAATCAAAAACACCAATTTTATAGACTAATTTACGGCATATTTTTAGGACCTGCAGCGTTTTTGCTTTTAAGAGTAAGCTCTTTAGACCAACTTTTTCAAGAAAAAACGTCATGACCTATTCGGAAAAAATTTTCACAGAATCACTAACAAAACAAGAAATAAACAAAGTGTGAAAAGAAAGCAGGGAAGCAGCCCCAGACAAATCACATTTTTAATCACTTGTGTAAAATTCCTTGGAATGCTAAACTTTTAACTAAATTTTTTCATAAAATGCAACGATATCTCAGACCATTCTACATTAACTTTATCTCTATAATAACATCTGTTGCTTTTTCCATGCATGAGTAAAATGCTGCTTTTTCTGCTTGTATGAGTAAAATATCTAAGCCAAAAGTTTGAGTAAAAAGGTCATTACATATTTGGACAATGTTTTCATACAATCACAAATAAAGCAAAAATCAAGAAATGTTCAAAGTCTTAGATAAATATAACCAAATCGTGTTACAAGAAAGCATGAAAGCAGCCTCAGACAAATCAATTTTTTTTTGCTCAGTCGTGTAAAATTCCTTGGACAAATAATTGAAGGTACCACAAAAACAGCTCTAAAATCCCGAACGGATGCAATTATAAAACTCGTAGCTTCATCCAATAAAAAGAAAATCCAAGAATTCTTTCTACAAATCAATCCTTCTACGCTATCAATTTTGGAATTGGCGCAAAATTTGTACAATCTCATCAAGGCCCTAACAAAATGAACCGTATATCAGCAAATTTAAGGATTTTCACAAAAGGAGAACCCATATGAGAAAATGTACAGAATCCATATGATCACTCTCAGCATAATTCTTAATTGCTGGATCAAAACATCCAACAATTTTATTTACAGATCAAAATCCAAAATTTTTTTCTGTTTACACGAAAGTCTAACCCCAATTATAGGAAATATATATTTCAATTCAATTCAATGAAAATTTCAAACCTTCATACAGTTTGGACAGTAGGCAAAAATCTTGCTTGGTCGAAATACACCACCCAAACTACGTAAACGAAAAACAACTGCAGAAATACCGCAAAATTTAAAAATTTTTCTTGCAAGAGAGAAACATCACCACGATTAGAATGTGGAAACGCATTAAAATTGACACCGATACCAAACAGATAAATACCATAGAACTTTTTCCACTAAATGTAGATTGTCAAAACAACAACTACAAAGTAGATTTATTAGGTAGAGTATAACTATAAACCAATACCATATTAATCATAGATAAAAACTACAGATAACTGAAAACTCATGAGCAAAAATCACAGCGAAATAAGTCATTGCTCTTAACAAGAAAAGAGGATTGAAATTAAAAAGTGTCAGGCCCTCTCGAATCAAGTCAAACTAAACAATTAACAAAGTTTTTGATTTACAATACCCACTAGATAATATTCCTCTATCAGAGAACGAAATTCAAAATTTTTTTCTTCCAACATAGAAGCATTAACACTTCAGATATAGCAGAAATATCAAAATTTTGCACTTGTTATCAAACAAGTTAGGTCTTGGCACAAAGTCAAAAGAAAACACATTAAAGCCGATTTCACAAGTTTAGGAAATAAAACCTTACTCCGATATTGGCGGAAATTCAACAATACGACAATAAACGAAATCACATGCATCTTAAAATATCCCTACCTTGAAACAAAAGTACCCTTTGAGCAGTAAATCTTATGTTATTAGCATTTCACATATCACTTTTTTTGAATACAAAAGGACAAGTAGGATCAGAAAAGACAGATTCCTACTTCCCTCAAAAAATCTGTTTTCCATACGCACCAATTTGGATATAAGTCTTTTGCAAGGACTCTATTACATGTCAGCTAAACAAACACTTTCCACACCGAAGAATTATAGCAAAAAAACGACTTCAAACGACAAAGTTTATGTTTTAAGCATAGAACCTCATTTGATATCTATATCCTACTCTTCAGAAGGAATTTCCTACATAATGGTAGGAGTAGATGCTTTTCGACATTATGTAGCACTGAACCCTGCACCCCATTTTAACGCTTATTTTGCATACACAACCCTTTACAAACACTGGATAGCAAAATTTGGACTACCTGAAATCTTTCTCACAAACAATGGAACAGAATTCATAAACAATGAAATGAATACCCTATGTCATCATCAAATATCAAACATAATTTTAGACCATCACATGCCCCATGGACAAATGGACTAGTCGAAGGCTTGAAATGTTCCCTGCAAGAATACGTTCGATGTATGATAAAAGGAAAATATCAAAAACACACCAAATGGTCAACAGATAGAAAACTTTTCCCATTAGCGTATAATTCTCAGAGTAAATAACATTTGGATTATCACCATTTTGAAATGATTTCTAACCAAATCCACAAAATTTTATAATGCTTACAGCAAATTCATCAAAAAACGCACAAACTTGTTGTCAACCAACAAAAAATGTCAATTTAATTTAACTTACCACTTCACAGTCATGACGAAAATCATTTTCGACAACTGCAAACTTTAAAATTAGCCACTGGAACCCACACAATCAATCTCATATAAATTCACAATTTACGCCAGCATCCAACCTAAAAATAGAAAAATTTGTTTTGATTCCAAATTTTGTAATTCAAAAAACAATCTCAAAAATTTACAACCTATTCCAAAAAGACCATAACAAATTATAAAAAAACTACAAAAATCTTAAATAAACTAATAGAACACAAAAAAAAGGAAAAAGTACCACATAGAGACAATATTTTCCAAGACTATTCGAAAGTTATATTACTTTACAGGAATACACATTATTGACGACACAAAGGAAATAAATGATCAAAAACATCAAAAAACTCTCATCGCTTGCCACAATCACCCAAAATAATTTCGAACGAAAAACATGAAAAATCTTCAAACTAATTAGTTCAAAAACCAAGCATTAATCGCAAAAAGAAAGAAAAATCCTACTACCTGAGATAAAATGAAAAATACAATGACGCCAATCATCTCGACTTAAAAGTCAACCGAGAAAGGATTTAAAAGTTTTTGTTCCACAATCTGAAATACCAAAGAAGAAATCCCATCAAAGATAGATCTACATTTTCTTTTTCAGAACTAAACTAGTTCAAAAACAACCAATCAAATCTCACTTCCTATTCAAATACCACCACTACTAGTAGCCAAAATATCTCCAGCTTGAGCTAGATCTATGACTCTAACTCCATAAAATCCAGGTAAAAAAAAGGACTACCCTTAGACTTGACAATTTAAACAAATATCATATAAAATTACAACCCTTTTCTATCAATCATTACAAAAATCAACAATATCGTCCTATTTTACACCCTGCAGTTTAAAAAAACAATAAGCTCAAAGACAAAGCTCAATCTGGTCACTTAGCCTAAAGACATTCTATCTCCCAAGAACCCCCTGTTCATCTCACTAAAAAAAACTTAATAATCAAAAAAACCCAGACTTCCTTTCGACAAAAACTTTGCATTCACAACGCATTTGTGAACAACCAATAAACAATCCGACCACACTTGAGTTCCACGCCGAAAAATTAAAAAATTAATTCGATAAAACAAATCGCCTTTCAAATGCTTCTTTCCAAATCAGTTAACCAATTTATTAAAATGACATTTTCAAACTTTCTTTTAATCTTTTCAACACTTTTTTAATTTTGTATTTTTTTCATTGCCGATTTTTTAGATTTCAAAATACTCATTTTTCTAATCTTGAGTACCCAATTTATAATTTTCTGTTCCTTCATCTAGTTCTATAATTCTCTCTCCAAAATCATTGACCACCTAAATAGTTACGATACTGAAAAATTTCCTAAATGATAGGAAGTTTACTAAGTAGAGAAGACATTTTTATGATTTTCTTAATTTTTCTCACTTTACTACTTTCTTTAATTCTGACACTTTAAAAATGTATTAAAAAGGAAAAAATGCTTTTGTATTAGCAACAGTTTTAATCAATACTTTCGCTGAAGAAAAATCTAAAGAACACAGACTTAAAAAAAATGCTTACACTAAGTTTCGAAATTGCTAATCCAAAATCTATTAAGGATTCCCCACCTAAAAACCGACCCCAAGACCCACTCACAACACCTACATCCAGCCAAACAAGTCAACACCAACCATCTACGTAAAACAAATGTTAAAAAAACCTACACCTTTGAAGAAAGACACGCAGCATCATCTGAACCGGTGATAACAGCCTTTTGTCAAGCACTTCTAAAGCAACCACAAAACGAAGAGAAAGATAATTTTTACCGCTCACTACAACAATATCTTAACAGAACAAGACATTTAAGCCAAAACCAAAATTTAAAACCTACTATATACAAAGACATCTTATTCACCCCCGACGCAAAAGGAGTCTAACAACACCAAGAGTTAAAATGAATATCCCTTCAACACCATCATTTACCCGTTTAGATTTTTTAATTTAAAAAAAAACAAAGCAACCCTATATCACTTCAATGCACTTCCCAACAAAAAACCCCAAATTTTCCGCTAGATTATTTAGGTTCAACACCTGATTCTGAACTAATTCGTTAAAATCCCTTAATACCATCCCACATCATCACAAACACTTCCACATTGGATGACACAAACATTTTCTCAAGGCAAACCCAATCCTGTAATTGATTCAATAGAAATTTTTCAGATAACTCCATATCATTACCAGAAACATTATCCCTTCCATCCACACATGTGTCATTCCCCCGGATTGGCACAGTCGAACCTGCCGGTGCACGTCAAAAAGAACGTTAAAGACATTAAAACCGGACTTTTGATGAAAAGGAGACTCTATGATTTAAAAATTTAAAAGTTCCGATCGAACTAGAACTTTTGTCAGAAAAATGATAAACGGCCATTTTAGCCATTTTGACCAAAAACAGACGAATTAACACACAACCGAAAAAGAACCCAAATTGCAATTCGGAAAAATAGTCGTAAAACGAAGCTTGTGATCGTTGCCTCAAGGCACGAGAAGGTGTTTATTGGAAAAAGATTATGTGAAAGAAAGGTCTGGATCATTCACGACGGATCCGACCCTCCCGTGCGACGATATCAGAGAGATAACGACGTTATCTCCGGGAGAGTACGGAATTAAAGGCCCGATGCCCAGAGACTTTGAGAGACAATAACGGTATAATTTAACTGCTGTAATGCCCTGAACATGTTTAAATTACTCCAATATTCTTTAGTATTTCAGAGCATGATTAGTTAGAGTGGAGGAAGTAGTCAATCCATCTGTAATGGTTTTAGTATATAACTGTCAGTAAAAACAATGTAAGTTGTGGTTTTCTAGCCGTGTTTTTAATAGTATCCACGTTGTCTGGGGATCCGAGACCCAGCTACCTGGTGATTTTTTCATGTAAACGAAAGCTGATCAAAAGTCGTTTAGCTGATGACCTAAAAATGGTAAATAAAACTTATCCTTACACATAGCAGAAAAAAACTGACTAGGCCATGACGGTTAAAAACGAGTAGGATTAAGGTAACTGACGTCAACCAGTCGTCAATAGGTACTTTTTCTAATCTCTGTCATTTAGTAATGTCTGAGCAAATGTTAATTAGACGTTTTTATGGCGCTCCTGGTACATTTTGGTTTTTCAAATTAGTTAAGACCAAAAATTCCGGGTACCGGAGAATTAGGTGGGATGTACAGAGCCCATTTATCCCAAACCTCTGGGTTCAAAAGCAATTAAAGAGAAAGCGTAAAACCAATCATAATTAGTGTATTACCAAGAAAAAGCCAAAAACAGACTTCCTTGAAAACCAAAAAAGTACAAAAAACAGTAAAAAACCCAAAAAAGACCAAAAACAAAAGAAACGATTACACCCTCCATCGATTGAGAACTTCCGGAATAAGGGTCTTAGTTCGGGTATTTGGTGTAAAGGAGGGTGTATTATTAATTATTAATGACTACTAATAGGTTATTACCCTAATTATATATTAACTATTTCCCATTTAGACCCGAAAAACACCCTAATTTTGTCGAAAGTTACCGATTTTCTACCAAAGTATTTATCCTAAATTTTTGAATATCCGAATTTTTACGAACGATATAAAGCTTCTGCTACGTTGCTCAACCCCTTTAGCAAAGGAAATCATGCTGGGAAAGAGTCATTAGATGTTGGCGAAAATAAATTTTTTGGATCTTTCGTTTTATTATTTTCTGAATTTCGTCAATATGTTTTGAGGGCTGAAATTTAGAGTTTTTGGAGGTAAAGCGATAATAAATTTTGCGCTAGGAGCTTGCTAGCATAACAAGCTCAGTTACTAGAACAGTTTTTAAGGAACCCTCCGCGTAGCTCAGTGGTAAGAGGTAGAGTCTTAAGATCGGAAAAGGAAGGAATCGGAGGGTCAATATCCGATAATTTTTGACCAAATTTTTGTTTCCAAAAAATAGGTAGTGAAAAAAGGGCAGTTCAAAGACTAACCGATCGGAATAATTTTGGTACCATAAGTCGAAGTTTTTGATCATTTTTCATTTTAGGCTGATAGTTTCAGGAAACAAAGATTTTTTTTGGAAATTATCAGTTTGGAGGGTCCAAATTATAGGGAACCCTACGAGCGACAGAAATTTAAAAAAACTCCCTTTCCATCCCACAAGGTAGGTTGATCGGTTCAACTAACCTCGTTTTAAGTAAGTTAGACCGCAATCGGAGGCTTCACCGCGGCGAAAACACTTGATTTTGCGATTTTTGGGGAACCCTCAGAAGTAGCCCCCGGAGTCAGTTAAACACGTTAATAACCCTCCTGAGCAAAAAATTTTTGCGGAGCCCTCCGAAATAGTTCAATCAACCCACTCAAAGTAAGTTTAGCCTATCGTGATTCATTCTGACACTAGCCTGATTACTCTTCGAGGCAAAAACTTATGAAATCTCAGGGAACCCTCCGAGGTAACCCTCCGGAGTTTAATTAGCCTCTTAGTAACCCTCCTTAGTGATCTTAGGGGAACCCTCCGATGTAACGTAAGTGCTTAAGAAACTCTCCGAGGTAACCCTTCGAAGTAAGTTAAGCGTTTTGAATACCCTTCGAAGTAACCCTCCGAGGTAACTTAAGCCCCTAAGCAACCCTTCTAAGTGATAATCTGAAGAACAAAACTGAATTAGAAGGTCAATTACCTACGTGATGTGTGTATTAGGAGTGAATAGACTACCTGACCAGATTTGTGATCAAAATTGGATTCTAGATCGGGTTCATCAGAAGTACCAGAACAAAATTTTTCCATTATTATTTTGGTTGTATGGTTGCCTTGAGCCCATTTAGTAGGAAGGCTTGGGCCATCCGGGAACTAATAGAAGAAAACCTCGGTGAGTGGTTTAGCTTGGACAAACTCAATTGGCAGAAAAAAAATTTCTTACTCTCATGCACTTGGAACTGTCCGAGCGTTGCTGATTTTTGCTTAGATTGTAATTTTTTTTCGGTCAGAAGTTGCCTTGAGCTACTTAGTAGGACAGCTCGGGAAATCGTAGGAAACACAAAAGAGTACCTCGGTGAGTGCAGTAGCTAGGAGAATTTCAATTGAGACGACAGTGTCCTGGGCTTCGTTCATTTGGACTGTTCCAATTGAGGGAAGTCTTGTCCTATAGGATTAGATTTTTATTTAATGAGGCAGTGATTTGATATATCCACAGTGCTAAACTGATTTTGATACGAGAGATCGCTGTCACCGATAGGGCGTGTAGCTATTTTATTGTTTAATGTGTTCTGTGTGTTGGTTATTATATCTTGCGGATTTTAGCGACACTATCATAAACTAATTGTTGCAATGGAGTAAATAAATAAGGAACACTGGGCGGACCCAAAGTTTAATCTTAGCTGAGTCGTTCATAGAATCCTTATGAGACTAACAAGGTTTTGTTTTTGAATAATTGAATACATAGGCCTACAGTTTTCTTTATTTTGTGGGACTTGTGCACTGTCATCATTATATTTTTTTAAATATCTTTGCGCAAATAAGGAGCGCAGAGACTCGCTAGGAATATTGACTAAAATTCCCAGGCTTAGCATTTGTAAGCTCGCGGAGTTTCAAGTCGTGGCACAGCCATTCTTCGGTTAACAGCATCTCCGTCGTTTTTGTTAGTAAAGCAACGTGTCAAGGTCGTAGTGATCTTCTAGTGAGCGAAATGAAATTAGGAAGCAAGAAGAATCTTGATGTTGATGAAGGGGATGAAACGTTAATCCGACCCGACCGCCACCATCGGGATGACCAGTAGGGATCCGGCGACTACTCTGAGAGGAATAGAATCAAAGAATCTCAGAAGACCTCGGTGCGTTCAAAGATTATGGCAGGAAAGGAACTGTTGTTCAAAAGGATATCTAAGTCGGACACCAAGAGCGATAGTCGGAGAAAGGAACGGTCCTCTCTAGCCAAGCAGAGTAAGAACGGGATGATGTCGAGCATAAAACACAGTGAAGAACAATCGAGTTCGGAAGCCAAAAGAGTTTTAAGACGTTGTATAATGAACGCATGACATGGCTTCAAGCCGATGGACTATCATTTGCCTTTGACCATCTGGGACTAATGCACTCGGACGCGGATTTCACTCCTAGATCAAAGCAAGAAAAAAACAAGAAAGCGATGTCTAAATCCCCATCTAGACCTATGGAAGGTGTGATAAGGATGGGAACGTCCTCGACATTCGACAGACTAATGGTGTATATGTGCGAGCAGAAAGCTGGTGCATCGTCGAGCAGTAGGCTGCAACTTCAATTACCGTCGACGTCTCTAGGTCTGACACCAGTGTTGGGCTCGGTCAGTGATGTAAGAGGCATGTTTACCGATAGGATGACAGGTGTTCAAGAACTGCGGCGAGGTATGACAAAAAGAATCAACCGATTAGAGGAGAGGGGGTCAACAGGGCCATGAGAAATTAAGAGACTAACTGGCAGACGCGAAATCACAAGCCAAATGCGGTGATGTCCAGTTGATTCAGACCAGTGCCTTGCGGAGTGTTTAGCTACAGGATCCTGAAGAAAGAGATCGCAGAATGACACGAGAGATTGATTGAGCGACTGCTGAACGATCATGACAAGATCTATGCTCAAACGATGACTAAATTGGAGAATAGATTGGACGCTAAGGCTGATCTTATATGGAGGAAGCTTGATGAACTCTTGAACAGCAGCAACCAAGAAAGTTGTTCTGGTCCAAGGGAGAATTCGCTTCAGACTACTGACGGACTCAGAGCTCCAGATATACAGAGGCTCCCCGAGGTCGAGAGCAAGTTTTGGGTCTAACCAAAGGGAGATACCTAGGGCAACCCCTTGAGGGCAGGTTGGACGGATCCGATCACGCCGGAGGCGAAAGCCCCATCGGCGGCACGTTTGCCCACAGTGCCTCACAACAGATCGGCTCGAGATTTGACCATCACTTGGCATGACACTACGATGTATGCATCAATGTTTGAACAGCTAAACAGGTCTCTTGAAGCCTTTATCACTAAGCTCTCGATGTCTACTGAGAGAGCAGAAAGGTCGCAAACAGTATTCAAGAAACCGAAGTCGTATGATGACGAGTCAGATGACTGCATTGATACTTGGATAGAGGTATTGAAGTTAAATTTTGAGGAATTAAAGCTCTCGAAGAAGCCGGATTTTAGCACACTGACGAGCAATCTAGAAGGCACGGCCCTGAAAAGTATTATGGCGAAAAGGACAAATGAACGTGACAGTGCTCGTATGAACTTCGACATTTTATTGAGTCGTTCCGAATCGTGTGTGCAGGGCCATCAGGCGAGGGTGAAGTTTGAATAGAGGCGCCAAAGAGATGATGAGTCCCTTGGCAATTTTTTGGATGACATCGAGCTGCTCAGAAGGAGAAGTAACCTTTACGAGAGAATCCCAGAAGGAAACTAAGCCATAGCCTTGAAGTGCATTGACGGAGTAAAAAGTGATGAACTGAAAACCATGTTGGCCACCCACTTTACCTTGTCAGCAGACTCCGTGCCCACGCCCGATGATTAGCGCATGAAATTAGGTGATTTCCTACTCATAATTTCGAGGGTTCAGATTTGCTACAGAAATTACAGCAATTACAGTGGAATGAATACCGGCACCATTTCCAGCTGGTATAAACCTCGTGATGACATGGACAAAAGGAGAACATGCGCCAATTGTGGTTCGCTGGACCATCACGACTCAGCCTGTTCCACTTATAAACAAAACATGAAAGCGATTGGTTACTTGCTTGACGACATGAGGAACACGAGGAATATGTGAGAAGGCCTATAATGAAATATGGACCAAGATGTTTTTTTTGCAACTGGAAGGACGTTTCAAATCTGACTACATTCAGTTTTGGGATGCAGTAGCAGACGCGAAACACCCTCGCAGCAAAGAGGCGCTCTCCGGAGTAAAGGCCAGTTGAGCACGCCTGATGACCGAAGCGGAGTGTCACAAGGCACCTTCACCATTAAGAAGGTGAAGACCTTACCTGATGATGCAATTGCCCTGAGACTGGAGGCTGTCCCAGCTAATGCGCTCAAGGTGAATTATGGCTTGACGGCTCGGACAGCATTACAGAAAACTCAACAAGAGTTAGCTACGAAATCAGTTGAACGACGGGTGAGGTCTTAATTGCAAAGTACGGAGTTGCGCGAGAAACTGGATACCTTAGAGAAGACAGTGAAAGCAGATGACAATGAGAAACCTAAGAGCCGAGGTTTGAAGCTCAATGTCATCTCGGTGAAGACCTTCGGGATGACGAGAGAAGAAAGCAAGATAATGTCAATCATATCGGTTGCGGATATTATCAGGTGGTGAAAAATTTGAGTGAGTCGTCTGAAATTACCCTGGTACACCTGAATATCTATGCAGACTATATGAAGGGAAAAGATCCCAAGATGGACTCCAGGGCTGTGAGAGCGTTACTCACAACATTTGGGCCGAGGCTGCCGAGGGCAGACGGACATTATTTAGAGGTCTATGGCTCCTACCCGATTCTGATGAATGTGGATGGCATAAACATCTACACGAAAGCTAGCTCATGTGACGAAAGCAATTGAACAGGTAGGCGGGATCTAGGTCGGACAAGAGGAACTCAAGATACGTCGAATTGGACACAAGGCCAGGCTTAAGCAGGATACAGTCCACATAAACTGCGAAGGCGATCTTCAGCACGCGTAATGGACGTTCAGGGCAGACAACTCTCCGTAAAGGGACTACTTGACACCGGAGCGGTGGTCAACGTCATGCCTACTAGCACTTGGACCGACTTGGGCTTCAATAGGTCGGATTGGGTACCGACTAATATCAGGCTGGCTGCGGCCAAACAGGGCTCAATCTTTGATGCTGTAAGGACACCCATCGTCTCGCTGCAGCTGGGAGGAAGGCATATCTGGGTGATCCTCCTGGTTATCGAAAACCTGGACAAATCGGACCAGTTCAACTTAGGACACGACCTCGTGCAAAACTTTGACGTCAATCGACCTCAACGACGGGTTGATACGAATCAAGGAACCAGAGAGGAAATAAGAAAAGAAACCTGTTATTAAGATCTTGATAAATTAAGCAAAGTTACCAATTTTCAAAAAGTTAAGTTGAAACCAAATCAAGCTGTAGTGGTGTCATTTAGGATGAGGAACTTGAATAAGCTTAGTAACCACAGAAAAGTATGTCTGGTCCCCAACCCAAACAGTAAGAGCTCAGCTATTTTGAGAAGAAGCCTTTCACTCACTCAGATTGGCCTAGGCGTGATGTGTTTCTGAGCTCACAGGCAACGTCCGTGACGATACAACGTGGAAAGAAGCTTTGCTATACATTGCCTCTGAACGCAGAATATCAGAATTTGGAGAACGTGAATAAGTTTAAGGCGACTGAGTGTCCATCACATGCCAACAAAGAAAGTATTTTGAAAAAAAATGAATTGAAGTCTTTTGAAAAATCGTTTTCTAAGATACCGGAGACATGCGGTGGGCTGTCTAGTTTCTCAAATTTTGCTGAGAGACCGGCAGACACATAATTAGCCGTAACTAAACCTGAGATAGACCACCTGAAAGGCAACATATCGAATAAGGAACAGGACTCCCTTAGGGAAGTGTTGAATCGGAACGCAGACGGTTTTTCGAAATACAAAGTCGACATAAGTTGTGGCAATTTTGTGGAACATGAGATAAAGATAGAAGAGGGTTCGGTACCTCACAGGGAGGGAGCTAGAAGAATGACCCCTCATAGTCAGAGGCTTGTAGAAAAGAAATTGGAGTTCTTATGGAATATGACATGATTGAGCCATCAAAGTCCCCTTGGGTCTGTGGCGTGGTCATTGCTAAGAGAAGGGGGGCAACTTAGATACATACCCGATCTCACGCATCGAGAAAATCTCTCGAAGTTAGGAGACGCAAAATTCTTCACGACGCTGGATTTGTGCTCTACGTTCTGACAGGTACCCCTCAGGAAACAGGATCGAGAAGAAACCGGCTTTTTGTGTGAAATGAGACTGTTCCAGTAGAAAAGAATGCCCTTTGGACTATGCAACGCGACGACTACGTTTCAACGATTGATGGGCCAGGAATTCATTAATGTAACAAAATTTCTGAAACCTCAAAATGTGCTACGTTGATGGCGTCGTAAGGGCCACATAGACCGAAGACCGAGGAACAATTTTTGAGTTTTCTCGGCTTCAATAATTACTACCGAGAGGTCATTAAAGGGTATGCCGACAAGATATACCCAATGCAGCAATTGTTGCAGAATAAGGGCAAGAAATTCAGCTGGACTAACGAGGCTCAAATCTCTTTTGAAAACATCAAACGCGAGCTTTGTGAGGCTCCAGTCCTTGGCATGCCGGCTGAGAAAGGAATGTTCACGTTAGACACGGACGCATCAGTAGTAGAAGAGTGAGCAAGAGTGGGGGGGGGGGGGGTGAGGTGGAAGACCCCCATGTTTTAGGATAGGAAATAGAGCATCCGGTGTTCCAGCTATGTATTAACATTGTGTGTAGAGTCTACAATGTATTAGGATATGGAATACTAATACTAAGATTTAATAGTTTGTGTGATGCTAAGATAATGGTAAGAAAAACGAGATTTTTTTGGATTTTGTGTGGAAATGTCTAGTTTTTTTGCAAAAATTTCGGCGCGCGTTATCTACCTGATAAATTTTAATGGTTAATTACGTGTAGATTGTGGAATTGAGGTTATTTAATTAGTTTTTGATACATGGTAAGTCACTGGTAAGAGTTTTTGGGCAAAAAATTGAGATTTTTTTTTATCAAATTTTTTTCAAAAAAATTTCAATTTGTTAGACATTCCTGTTTTTTGAAACATCTACTTGAAACAATGCTCTGAAACCTACTGAAACTTCAAAAAAATTAATTTTCGAGAAAAAAAATTAATTACAGAGAAAGTATATAAATCACTGCATCGTATATTAAATCTACTGCCATAATTTACTCTTACAAGTAAAAAACTACAAATTTACATTAACAGATGCACATCATGAATATTATTCAAGTTTCTCTGGTAGAATTCAAAAAAAAAAATGCTGAAGAAATTGCGTAAAATCCGCACAAATTATCAGTTTTTGTAGTTTTCTGGGAACCATTCGCCCATAATTTTTTGTTAGAAAGGAATAAGTTGTTCTTTTTTGACCCAAAGAATCAGCAAAGTAATAAGTCTTGTCCAATCGAGCTATCATGATCCAGTGTTCCCCTCTATCATTGTTTGGAGCTGAGTTAACAATTGCAAAAGAGTATTTTGTTAGTCGAGGTACTTTATCAGAGGGGTAAGATCCCATGTACTTGAACCTGAGTTCAGGAATTCTTTCAATAACTTGCAGAAGTGAAAAATAATCCATCTTTTCAATTATTAGCTGATTTACATCTAAAAACAAAGAAATAGATAATTGATAGTGTAATTTAGGGTAAAAAACTGAGGTTAATTACTTACGCGCATTTAGGCATTGAATCAACAAAGTCCCATATACAAAACTTATGTACTGGGCAAAGGTTATTAAACACTGGTTTACAGTCTAGGTTGAAGAAATTTCTTGGGTTTTCAAATAAACAGAATTCATTATCAACTTTTCTGGAGATTCAGGTCTGAAGAAAAAAACAGAATAGATAGTACAGATACAATAACAAGGAAAAATCCCAAAAAAGTTACAACCATTTTAAAGAAACTGAAAATTCAAAAAAAAACTAAACAATTTTAGCGACTGTTCCGAATTTGTCAATTTGAAAATTCGATAGTCTTTATCCCAAGATTATCATTTCCGTTACTTGCTCCAAGGGAAATTGGAAAATTATTTCTTTTCTCAAGCTTTCTGCACTAAGTTCTGGATAATGCAACTGTTAAGCTGCATCCTGTAGTGAAGTCAAGTCAAAAGCTAGAATATAGTGACTTTGAAAATCTTCCATAGGGAGAGCTGCGAAATCGTCGTTAAACTGCATTGCTTTCATTGTCGTAATATAAGGGGACGACTAGGAGAAGTTGTATCTAATGAAACAATTGCTTTTCCACCCCGAATAACTCTAAGCTCTCTCAAATGAAATTGCTGATAGCTGAAAGGGTTTTCAAGAAAAGATACTGCAAGAGCTCATTTTGTATTCATTGCAACAGCTTTTCTTCTTATTGGAGCGTTATTGAATATATATTTTCCGGTATGAATTGGTTTTGAAGAGATGGAGTGATAAAAATTCTTGCTATAGTTTCCCTGTTATTGTATTGAGCAGGTTCTCTTTCCATATTCCATTGCCAGTATTGATGATTAGGTTCAGCAACTAAAATTTTTCTAGTAAACAGCGAACAATCAACAATTTTCAGACTGACATTTGAATTATCAGATAACATGTACAAATTAGGTTTTGCTCGAATTAGTTCAGATCGAACTTTGGTATTTGGTAGCAACCATTTTTTGCAAGTAAAAAAATCAATGGCAAGCCCCCCATAAAGTGAAAAAGTTATCCCCGATCCCAAGGAATTGAAAATATTTTTGGTTTAATTTCATTTTATATTGTCAAAATTGATTTTGTAAGAGCGACTGTTTTTTGATCTAATATTTTGAGAAATGGATCTAGTTCTACCAGTTCTACGCTTGTATTTCTTTTTTCCACCTCTCAATTGTTTCCGAACTGTTTTTGTTCCCACATCTTTTGCAAATGTTTTGAGTTTTTTACGTTCAATAAAAACTTCCCCAATCTCTGAAGCAGCAATTTCAAACAAATCTCCTCCAATTCTTTTCGCAGCTGGGACTAAATTTTTTTTAATAAAGGGGTTTGCAGTTCTCCCAAGAGTTTGCGCGAGAGCTCCAAAACCTCTTTCACGTTTTCTTGTATGTCTTCGAAAAATAGGGAAATCTGCAGAGTTTTGAGCAACCATTTCGTTTGAAGTTAAAATCAAAAAAGATTATTCGAAATATTGCTGAACAAGAGAATAATTCGGGTAATTCCTACGGAGACAAAAAAAGTTTTTTTGCCTGTACTATCCCCCGGTTCTATCTTGATACTATGGAAAGAATTTTTCAACAGTTTTTTTTTAACTGTAAGCTAGTAAAGGATTGATAATTCATGCTGTATCCTTTAGAAATTGTATCTCCACTCTTCACTTAGGAGATAAATGGAATACAACGCAATAATGGAGTTTTTGTATCACCGACTAGGTTATATTCTGTAATAGATTTATATATAATCAAAGAATATGTTTTATGATGTCGTGAGAATACTGAACGTAATGTGGACCTTTTTCTTTCATTATAACCCCCGTTTGATTTTGTTCTAAATTGCAACCAAAAAGGTGATTCAAGTCAGAACTTTGAATAAAAAAGACTGATTGATTCTCAGGTAAGAGAACGGCAACTTTTTGTGTCTTTTTAACTACTGATACATAGGTTCCGTTATATTCAAAAGCTTGAGCAGCTAGAAATTCGCGAATTTTGTTGTTCATGGCTACAACTATATCAACAATACTTGGATACAATCCTGATTCAATATGCATCGGTACAATCTTTCTTTTCTCCTCAGAATT
>NC_087066.1:20080649-20114363 GCF_963678635.1 Symsagittifera roscoffensis | reverse complement strand
AAATCAAAGTAAAATATAACAATAACCAGGTCCCTTATAAGTAGTAGACTTCACAGATCCAGCTGCATCATGTAAAACTGCATGAAGTCTGAAAATTTTTGAATTTGCAAAAAACTAATCCATACAGGAATTTCCGTATCCAATGAGAACCCCAAAAAGAAATTTTTAGTCCATTTCTTTCAAATTTATGTTTGTGTCCAAAACAATACAGTTACGAAGAAATTAATTTTTTCTTTTTGTATTTGATGAAAAGTCATGCTTCATCAAATCAAAATTTTGGAGAATTTCATTCAATTTTCAATTTCTGGACATTCATTTTCTACAGTGCATTTGTCAATAATGATACAACTTTTTGAATGTTTCTACATAAGACAAAACCGAGGGGGTAAAATGAACCAGTTTATCGTACTCATCTTTTTCCAACTGAAAGTTCTGATTTTATTGTTTCCTTTTCTACGATATTCTATAAGATCCATTTTTTCAATATCTGTCAGATAACTTAGAAAAACTTTAGGTCATCCATTATGCAAAGTCTACTCAAATTGAGAAACTTGTGATTCTGTATCCACATCTTGCAATTTTGGTAATTGTTGAGGTTCCAAAACTGTTAGTGAAAACTTGTGGGACTTTTCGTGTAAGACGATATGAAAAAGTCCCTACGTTTTTTGAAGCTTTAGAACAAGATTTCTGGAAAACCAATGTTCCAACTCATACTGCTCAGCTCGAAGAAAATCTAAAAATGATTCAAGAAGATGAATATTTGAATTACATGACTATAATAAAATCACTCAACAAAATTATTGAATATTACAGTTCTCAAGAAACATAAAATCTCCCATGACTTGGGCGAGTTCTTTGAATTCGTTCAAAGTTTAGTTGACATCGGAAACTTGCTTCAAGACTTCGTTCTCCTTTGCAGTGAAGAGTCGAATCTGGATGTAGGGTGGCGTTCACATTGTTCTTTTTGATTGTGACACACACCCTTCTCTTCTTTTATGTTGCTACGTCATACACCGCATGACAGTACGCAAGTTTCTGCTCCATGGCTGTGTCTTTGTCAGATTAGGGTTCCAATACAGGAACGAGTCCAAGGTTTTCAGCATCGTGAATAACAGTATTCCGTATTGCTGATATCCTTTCTCCTTCTTTTTCGCCCAGATAGACTGGCTGGGTTTTTCGATTTGCCCCGATTCGTTTTATTATAGCAATTGGAAGCGAGGTACAAAGTAAATTTTTTCGTTGTAGGGTTTTTGGGATCAAGATAATCTCCCAATTCTTTTTTGGTTGTTAACATATTCAAAATAGTTAGGATGGATATCTTTTTGTGAACACATTTTTGATTTGACGCTCAGCGCCAACTAATCAGTAATAGATATTTCAAAATAAGGATATCTGTATATTTATAGAATTTAGGAATTGTAGATGACTCACTGTACATTCCAAATGAGGTATTATTACCTTATTTAAAAAAATGAATAAGTGATGATCCAAATATGGACATTGCGTAGGTGATGGAACTATAATATAAGCAATTCAATGTAGACAAAATTTTTTTTCAAAAGGTAATCGGCGATGGCATCTGCTATGTGTCAAGCATATCCCTCTTTTTATTCGGACTACAATGCAAAATCTCTTTTTATCTCTGTCTCAGAAAACTTTTATGAAAAATTCATTGTCTCCCAAGATTACTGTTTATGTAACCATTCATCATTCTGCCCGTGGAAAATTACAAATTTCACCTGGTATTAATCGCATCATCGCTCAATCAAATTTTGCAAAGGTTAGATAAATATCATTTCGCTTACCAAATTGTTGACTGTTTATATAATTTATACAAATACAGATTTTATTGCAAAATTATTTCATCAACAGGTGAAGTTTTTAAGCAAACGAATCATGCAGTCGAACACAACTTGAAGTGTAGAATACCGGAAAAATCACCCAGTGTTGCAAAGAAACGCCTGCTGCGAAAAAAAAAGTCATAATACTTTATTTCACTTCTGCTTAGAAGCTTGCGTCCACTCAGACTCTTGGATCAGCTTTTTTGCGAAGGATTCGAAAAGATTAAAACTGAACGAATGAGTCTGATTTGTTGAAAGTTGTTGATTGTTTAATTAATGGTTATGGTACTGTGAATAGTGAGCGTGTCGATTTTTCTCTTAATAATTGAATATTTGTTTATAAAAATCTTATCAAATTTGATTTTATTTAAAATCAAAAATTTTTCAAAGAACAAATTTGTATTTTTCAACACGTGTGCAAAAATTAACTCGAAGTTTTTTCGCAAGATGCATATTTTGATTTGATTTTTTCAACAAGTTTGCAAAATTTTAATAAAACTTTCCTACTAGATGCAAATATTGTTTGATTTTTATAACAAGTTTACAAAAATTTTCATGAAATTTGTTCGTGGTTTTTCAGAAAACAAAGGCAAAAATCTAATTTTTTTTCCTCATGCATATGCGAAAAACGCAAAAGTTTGTTGTAGAAAAACTTGTAAAAAACTTGCTGAAAATTTTTCATTATTGATGACCTTGAGTACTATTTCTTATCCTAATAGATTGTTTTTCTGATATTTATGATCAAGATTCATGCAAAAAAAAAGAATTTTTTAATGATCAAAATTAAAACAAAGTAATTCATAAGTTTTAATTTTCAGCAGAGCAAAAAAATTTTGTTACAATTTTTTTTAAAATGCAAAAATATTCAATGAAGTTTTTCTTAATTTGCGAGATTCTTTTTAATAGATTGTTTTTCAGATGTTTTTGATCAAGATTCTTGCAAAAAAAAAGAATTTTCTAGTGATCAAATTTAAAAAAAAGTAATTCATAATTTTTAATTTTCAGCAGAGCAAGAAAATCTTGTTAAAATTTTTTTTTAAAATGCAAAAATATTCAATGAAGTTTTTATTAATTTGCAAGATTCTATTTAATTTTTTTGAAAAGTGTGGCTGAAACATTATGAAAACTTTTGCAGGCTGCAAAAATTAATGTTATTTTTAACATGTTTGCAAAAAATTGTGATGACTTTTTTATCATGTGAAATATTTTACAAGATGTTAAAATTGGTTATATTTTTTTTGCCATCGTACAACAAAACTTTGTAAAATTTTTTACCAATTGCATAATTAGTTTCAATTTTAACAAAGTTTCTCAACAAACTTTTGAAAAAAACTTTACCTTTGCAATTTTTTAACCAATTTTTCTATGATCTCGTACTTTATCTCTGTTTTTCTGTCTCTTTGAAATAAAATTACTAGTTGCAAAGAAACTAAATTAAAAAACACAAGAAAACAACCAGTTCTCAAAATTTTGCAAGTTCTCTATGGAGCGCAAAGCTGGTCTTACCTCCATCACCGATGGCTGTCTGGGTTGGTTATCTGTCATGGGTACTTGCGTTATATGGTGTTCGTTGAAATCCCTGCGCGTCACCTCCACCATGTGCCAGACTTGCATTTGGATGTCCATTCGTGCCAGAAAAACTCCACCAACTGTTTCTCACCTTTGGACTTGTACTAAATCAGCCAAAAATTCTACCGAGAACATAAGATCATTTTGAGCAATAAGTTGCGAGGGAAGCTGAATAAGTAAAATATTCAGAGTAAAAACAAAATTTACAGTTGAGAGGGAGTTAGTTGACGAAAGTTAAATTGAAATTGAGGTATTTAGAGCTGAGAGAGGAGGTAGTTGACGGTATTTAAGTTGAAAAAAAATGATTTTTGCTTAAGAGAGAGGGGTACCTTCAACACTAATCTGTGGGTTTAACCAATCACAATGGATTTTGTTTATTTGGATTGTTGTCGTGTCCAATCGGTTTTCATTTTCCTTTTATGGATATCTTATCAAAAATCATGTCCAATCTGAAGCAAAGCTCCATTTTGGGTACTTTTACTCATTGTCGTTTCCAATCATAAAAATGTTTATTTTTGTTCTAAATGTCGTATCCAATCAGACAAAAGATTACCTTTTAAGGACTTAGATCTTCCAAATAATTAAAATTAGACACAAGAGCAATCGCAAAAAAAATAATTGACCAAAGTTGTTTGCTGTAAAAATAAGAAAAACTGTCGATTTAAGTAACAAAAGGAACAAAAATATTAAAAGTAGCATCTCTGCAAGTCATCTCATCTAGTTAATTGAGTTTTTTTGTTATAATCGGTGAGAAATTGCTGATTTTTGACTAGATAGTCAAGTTCTTTTTTTTTGATGTAGATTTGAGAGGATAACTCAAAGTTGATGAATTTTTCAAAGCAAATATCTGGAAATCTGATTCCGAACCTGATCATGCAAGATTCTGAATTTTGAAATTCTTAAAAGAAATGGAGGAATAAAGATTTTTGCTTGGGAGTTTTGACAAATTTGGAAGTTGGTTAGGGAATAAAAAGAGTCTTTGAAACATTGTCGTACGACTTTTTCATTACCTTCAAATTTTCTAAAATAATAAAACTTCTTTTCTAGGCAGGTGTAACTCAGCAGTAAGTTTAAAGCTTTGATACGCAATATGTGGATCAAAAGCAAACTCTTTTTGAGTAAGTTTCCCTAAAAAGCCCTTTACTTATTCGGAAAACTCTATTTTGGAAAACATAAACAAACAAAAAATTGTGAAAAAAGAACGAATCTACATCTATTTCATCAAAAGGGAATTCAAACGGAATACTTTTTTTTTCCTGCAGAGTAACTTGACGAAATTCATGTGTTTTTAATTGACATTTTTCAAAAATGACAATTTTTGATCCAAATTGTGTCTAGAAACTGTTTAATTTTGATTGGTTGAAAATTTTTCTGGAAAATTCTAGAAACTCGAAGGAATGACGTAAACGATGACGTCATTACCAGAAAAGGAAAATTGCGTGGGTGGTGACGTCATTTCTACTCAAAGAATGACGTCATTACCATAAAAGGATAATTGCATAGGCGATGATGTCATTGTTAGTATAAATTCACTTAATTTATTGGGTTAAATCATTCATTTTGTTTGCCAATCAGAAACAATTAGTTGATTTTTACTTCAAACATTAAAATTCGTTACTTCGCGAAAAAAAAAGCAAGTATTTTTATTCAATTGGTGCTTTAAACTATTAATTTTGAAACAAATCAGAAGTCCCAAAATTTTCAATTTTTGACAAAGTTCCTCATTAAACTTTAAAAAAAAACTTTAACTTTGCAATTTTTAACCAATTTTTCTATGATCTCGTACTTTATATCTTTTTTCCTGTCTCTGTAAAATAAAATTACTAAATGCAAAGAAACTAAATTACAAAACACAAGACAACAACCATATTCTTTACAAATAAGAGAGCTGTCGAGCAACTGACTTCTCAAAATTTTGCAAGTTCTCAATGGAGCGCAAAGCTGGTCTTACCTCCATCACCGATGGCTGTCTGGGTTGGTTATCTGTCATGGGTAGTTGCGTTATATGGTGTTCGTTGAAATCCCTGCGCGTCACCTCCACCATGTGCCAGACTTGCATTTGGATGTCCATTCGTGCCAGAAAAACTCCACCAACTGTTTCTCACCCTTGGACTTGTACTAAATCAGCCAAAAATTCTACCGAGAACATAAGATCATTTTGAGCAATAAGTTGCGAGGGAAGCTGAATAAGTAAAATATTCAGAGTAAAAACTAAATTTACAGTTGAGAGGGAGTTAGTTGACGAAAGTTAAATTGAAATTGAGGTATTTAGAGCTGAGAGAGGAGGTAGTTGACGGTAGTTAAGTTGAAAAAAAATGATTTTTGCTTAAGAGAGAGGGGTACCTTCAACACGAATCTGTGGGTTTAACCAATCACAATGGATTTTGTTTATTTGGATTGTTGTCGTGTCCAATCGGTTTTCATTTTCCTTTTATGGATATCTTATCAAAAATCATGTCCAATCTGAAGCAAAGCTCCATTTTGGGTACTTTTACTCATTGTCGTTTCCAATCATAAAATTGTTTATTTTTGTTCTAAATGTCGTATCCAATCAGACAAAAGATTACCTTTTAAGGACTTAAATCTTCCAAATAATTAAAATTAGACACAAGAGCAATCGCAAAAAAAAATAATTGACCAAAGTTGTTTGCTGTAAAAATAAGAAAAACTGTCGATTTAAGTAACAAAAGGAACAAAATTAATAAAAGTAGCATCTCTGCAAGTCATCTCATCTAGTTAATTGAGTTTTTTTGATATAATCGATGAGAAATTGCTGATTTTTGACTAGATAGTCAAGTTCTTTTTTTTTGATGTAGATTTGAGAGGATAACTCAAAGTTGATGAATTTTTCAAAGCAAATATCTGGAAATCTGATTCCGAACCTGATCATGCAAGATTCTGAATTTTGAAATTCTTCAAAGAAATGGAGGAATAAAGATTTTTGCTTGGGAGTTTTGACAAATTTGGAAGTTGGTTAGGGAATAAAAAGAGTCTTTGAAACATTGTCGTACGACTTTTTCCTTACCTTCAAATTTTCTAAAATAATAAAACTTCTTTTCTAGGCAGGTGTAACTCAGCAGTAAGTTTAAAGCTTTGATACGCAATATGTGGATCAAAAGCAAACTCTTTTTGAGTAAGTTTCCCTAAAAAGCCCTTTTCTTATTCGGAAAACTCTATTTTGGAAAACATAAACAAACAAAAAATTGTGAAAAAAGAACGAATCTACATCTATTTCATCAAAAGGGAATTCAAACGGAATACTTTTTTTTCCTGCAGAGTAACTTGACGAAATTCATGTGTTTTTAATTGACATTTTTCAAAAATGACAATTTTTGATCCAAATTGTGTCTAGAAACTGTTTAATTTTGATTGGTTGAAAATTTTTCTGGAAAATTCTAGAAACTCGAAGGAATGACGTAAACGATGACGTCATTACCAGAAAAGGAAAATTGCGTGGGTGGTGACGTCATTTCTACTCAAAGAATGACGTCATTACCATAAAAGGATAATTGCATAGGCGATGATGTCATTGTTAGTATAAATTCACTTAATTTATTGGGTTAAATCATTCATTTTGTTTGCCAATCAGAAACAATTAGTTGATTTTTACTTCAAACATTAAAATTCGTTACTTCGCGAAAAAAAAAGTAAGTATTTTTATTCAATTGGTGCTTTAAACTATTAATTTTGAAACAATTCAGAAAGCCGAAAATTTTCAATTTTTGACAAAGTTCCTCATTAAACTTTAAAAAAAAACTTTAACTTTGCAATTTTTAACCAATTTTTCTATGATCTCGTACTTTATCTCTTTTTTCCTGTGTCTGTAAAATAAAATTACTAAACGCAAAGAAACTAAATTACAAAACACAAGACAACAACCATATTCTTTACAAATAAGAGAGCTGTCGAGCAACTGACTTCTCAAAATTTTGCAAGTTCTCAATGGAGCGCAAAGCTGGTCTTACTTTCATCACCGATGGCTGTTTGGGTGGTTCGTGGACTGGAGTCCTTGGCTCAGAGAACCCCTCATCCTCCTCGATGGTAATTGGGTTGTCCATAGATCCCTCTTCCCAAGAAAAGAGGAAATCGTCGAAATCGTCGAGAGTCAGGAGTTTCCGGGTAGTTCATTCCCACATGCTCAGCAATTGCATTTCTCCAAGTTGGTTATCTGTCATGGGTACTTGCGTTATATGGTGTTCGTTGAAATCCCTGCGCGTCACCTCCACCATGTGCCAGACTTGCATTTGGATGTCCATTCGTGCCAGAAAAAATCCACCAACTGTTTCTCACCCTTGGACTTGTACTAAATCAGCCGAAAATTCTACCGAGAACATAAGATCATTTTGAGCAATAAGTTGCATGGGAAGCTGAATAAGTAAAATATTCAGAGTAAAAACAGAATTTGCAGTTGAGAGGGAGTTAGTTGACGGAAGTTAAATTGAAGTTGAAGTATTTAGAGCTGAGAGAGCAGGTAGTTGACGGTAGTTAAGATGGAAAAAAAAAGATTTTTGCTTAAGAGAGAGGAGTACCTTCAACTCGAATCTGTGGATTTAACCAATCAGATTTGGATTGTAGTCGTGTCCAATCGGTTTTCATTTTCCTTTTATGGATATCTTAAAGAAAAAGCATGCCAAATCGGAAACAAAGCTCCGTTTTGGGTACTTTTTTATCATTGTCGTTTCCAATCACAAAAATGTTCATTTTTGTTCTAGTTGTCGTATCCAATCAGACAAAAGATTACCTTTTAAGGACTTTAATCTTCCAAATTAAAAAATGACACAAGAGCAATCGCAAAAAAAATAATTTTGTTTGCTGTAAAAATAAGAAATAATGCCGATATAAGTAACGATAGGGAAAAAATTAATAAAAAGAGCATCTCTGCAAGTCTTCTCATCTAGTTAATTAAGTTTTTTGTATTTAGTTGATGAGAAATTGCTGATTTTGAATAGATAGTCAAGTTCTTTTATTTTGATGTAGATTTGAGAGGATAACTCAAAGTTGATGAGTTTTTCAAAGCAAATCTCTGGAAATCTGATTCTGAACCTGATCATGCAAGATTCTGAACTTTGAAATTCTTTAAAGAAATGGAGGAATAAAGAACTTTGCTGGGGAGTTTTGACAAATTTGGAAGTTGGGTAATAAATTAAAAGATTCTTTGAAATTTTGTCGGACGATTTTTCATTACCTTCAAATTTTCTAAAATAGTAAAATTTCTTTTCTAGTCAGGTATAACTCAGCAGTAAGCTTATAGCTTTGATACGCAATATGTGGATCAAAAGCAAACTCTTTGATTGAGTAAGTTTCCCTAAAAAGCCCTTTACTTATTGGGAAAACTCTAATTTGGACAACATAAACAACCAAAAAATTGTGAAAAAAGAAAGAATCTACATCTATTTCATCAATAAGGAAATCACACGGAATATTTTGTTTTTTTTTCCTGAAAAGTAACATGAAGAAACTCAAATGTTTTTTAATTGACATTTTCTAAAAATGACTAGTTTTGTTTCAAAGTTGTGTCTAGAAACTGTTTAGTTCTGATTGGTTGAAAATTTTTCTGGAAAATTCTAGAAATTTCGAAGAAATGACGTAAGCGATGACGTCATTACGATAAAAGAAAAATTGTGTGGTTCGTGACGTCAATTCTTTTCATAACGTCATTACCATAAAAGGATAATTGCATAGGCGATCATGTCATTGTTAGTATAAAATACTTAATTTATTGGGTTAAATCATTCATTTTGTTTGCCAATCAGAGACAATTAGTTGATTTTCACTTCAAACATTACAATTCGTTACTTCGCGAAAAGAAAAAAGTAAGTATTTTTTTTCAATTGGTACTTTAAACTTTTAATTTTGGAACATTTCTGAAGTCGCAAGTTTTTTTAGATAATGCCTGTACTTAACCAAAACGAGGATGTAAAGTGTGGAGACTGTGTTTTTTCGCCAGAATGCAGTTCGACATCAAAAAAGATGTGCTAAAGGAGTTATTTCTTGTCCTGATTGTGAATATTCCACTTACAATCAACAAGAAATGAACTATTCTAAGGCAAAGAAACATGCACCTTCAACTTTGAAGCAGTCGACAATTTTTCCTTCTTGCGAACAAGATTTCCCAAGATACTCCTCTATCCAACAACATCGGAGAAAGGAACATGGAGCAAAACAACGGAAACCCAGTGATACTATAGCGGGCTTGAGCAAGATTGTAGAGGAAGAAGGGGAAGATGGTTAAAAACTGAAGGAGAAAATTAGTGCTTGTAAATATTTTCTGCTGGATAAGGAGATGGAAAATGGTAGACATAAGGCATTTAACTTCCAAATGTCCAAGTTAGCTACTAAAATAATCAATGAGAAGTTTGATGAAGTCTTCAACAAGCTGGAGTCTGCCGTTGAAATCAACATTGCTCTGGGTTTTGTTCTTCGAATTAGTGAAACTGGTGAATACCGATATTTGTATCTCCATAAAAACAATTCTTTGCTTGAAAAATCCGATTTGCTATGTACTAAAGCAAATTTGATAACAATTCAAGGAAAAGTGGAAAAAATTTGATATTTTGAAGCAACGTACCCAAGAACGAACGTCAGAACACAAAATGGAAACTCAAATTGATCACAAATGTGACAATTTTTGCTGCTTTGCTGACAAACATCCCAATGGGATGTCCAGATTCTGTCTTACCCGAACCTTTACTACGATATACGCAAATGAACTGTCTTTTATCTAACAAAAACAAGGAACCATGCAAAGTTCATTTGTGTCTTTTCCGCGCATTGGCAATGTACATGAACGAACACAATGATCTCGACTCTCACACTTCTAGATAATTTACAGAAATCATAAAAAAGTCTGTTTAAGATCCCAAAACTTTTCGGGGAGTTTCAGTAGAAGATTTACCTGTTATTCAGGAAAATTCAGGAAATTGTACAAAAAAAATCTTTATATACTAATTCGATATCCAAGAAGGTGAATATGTAGAAGAACTAGCTCGACGAAGTATTGGAAGATTTGATAAAACAGTCAAATTACTGAGATATAACAATCATATCATTCAAACAAACGATATTGATTCTTTCTTCAAGTACTTTTGATGTCCCAGCTGTGACTGTTTCTTCAACAAATCAAACAACCTAAACAGACATCTTATGATTTGTAGAGATCGAGTTCGACATATTTACCCAAAGAACGTGTATAAGCTTTGAGAAACCTTGTTTGAAAAACTAGAAAAATTAATATTCCAGTTTCTGAAGATAACAATTTTTTTTAATTAACCTAGCAATTTTCGATTTTGAGTCAATTTGTGTTCCTATAGAAGAAATAATAGAAACACAAGCTACAACCTGGATTGGAAAACATGTTCCAATTTCAGTCTCTCTATCATCAAATCTGATTGATGAACCCATCTTTTTGTACAACATGGATCCACAGGACTTGAGAAATGACTTTGTAGGTAACCTCGAGCTGTTGGCTGAGAAAATTAGGCTGGAGATGAGAACAAAATTCCAAAATGTTGAATTAGCTGTCAAGGAAAGATTGAAAACGATCTTTGATCAGCAAAACGAACGAGGTAAAAATTATTTAAGTAACCAATTCGAGTACAAAGATGAATGCATTGAAGATTCGGAAGAAGCAGATATGTGAGCACAATTTTTGAGAATTTACAAAAATCGACTCATTGGTTTCAAACAACATCTGGAGAGATATCTAAATAATTTACCTGTTTTTGGATTTAACAGCAGTAGATATGATTTAAAATTGATCAAGTCCTATCTAATCCCTTATTTGATTTACGATCAAGAACAAGAAACCTCAGTGTCATCAAAAAAGCAAATGATTTTATAACTTTCAAGTTTGGAGATGTACAACTTCTTGACATAATGAAATTTCTGGGTGGAGCAGCAACTCTGGACTCTTTTCTCAAAGCCTGTAAAGCTAGCGAAACGAAAAAATTCTTTTCCTATGAGTGGTTTGATAATCCAGACAAACTTGATTTGTCTATGATCTCGTACTTTATCTCTGTTTTCCTGTCTCTTTAAAATAAAATTATTAGATGCAAAGAAACTAAATTACAAAACACAAGACAACAACCAGTTCTCAAAATTTTGCAAGTTCTCAATGGAGCGCTGGTCTTACCTCCATCACCGATGGCTGTTTGGGTGGTTCGTGGACTGGAGTCCTTGGCTCAGAGAACCCCTCATCCTCTTCGATGGTAATTGGGTTGTCCATAGATCCCTCTTCCCAAGAAAAGAGGAAATCGTCGAATGGTTGAGCCACATATCTAGAGTCAGGAGTTTCCGGGTAGTTCATTCCCACATGCTCAGCAATTGCATTTCTCCAAGTTGGTTATCTGTCATGGGTACTTGCGTTATATGGTGTTCGTTGAAATCCCTGCGCGTCACCTCCACCATGTGCCAGACTTGTATTTGGATGTCCATTCGTGCCAGAAAAACTCCACCAACTGTTTCTCACCCTTGGACTTGTACTAAATCAGCCGAAAATTCTACCGAGAACATAAGATCATTTTGAGCAATAAGTTGCGAGGGAAGCTGAATAAGTAAAAAATTCAGATTAAAAACAAAATTTAAAGTTGAGAGGGAGTTAGTTGACGGAAGTTAAGTTGAAGTTGAAGTATTTAGAGCTGAGAGAGGAGGTAGTTGACGGTAGTTAAGTTGAAAAAAAAATAATTTTTGCTTAAGAGAGGGGTACCTTCAACTCGAATCTATGGGTTTAACCAATCAGAATGGATTTTTTTTATTTGGATTGTAGTCGTGTCCGATCGGTTTCTATTTTCCTTTTATGGATATCTTGTAGAAAAATCATGTCCAATCGGAAACAAAGCTCCATTTTGGGTACTTTTAATCATTGTCGTTTCCAAACACAAAAATGTTCATTTTTGTTCTAGTTGTCGTATCCAATCAGACAAAAGATTACCTTTTAAGGACTTAAATCTTCCAAATTAAAAAATGACACAAGAGCAATCGCAAAAAAATAATTTTGTTTGCTGTAAAAATAAGAAATATTGCCGATATAAGTAACGATAGGGGAAAAATTAATAAAAAGAGCATCTCTGCAAGTCTTCTCATCTAGTTAATTAAGTTTTTTGTATTTAGTTGATGAGAAATTGCTGATTTTTGAATAGATAGTCAAGTTCTTTTATTTTGATGTAGATTTGAGAGGATAACTCAAAGTTGATGAATTTTTCAAAGCAAATCTGTGGAAATCTGATTCTGAACCTGATCATGCAAGATTCTGAACTTTGAAATTCTTTAAAGAAATGGAGGAATAAAGAACTTTGCTGGGGAGTTTTGACAAATTTGGAAGTTGGGTAGTAAATAAAAAGAATCTTTGAAATATTGTCGGACAATTTTTCATTCCCTTCAAACTTTCTAAAATATTTAAAAAAATTTTCTAGTCAGGTATAACTCAGCAGTAAGCTTATAGCTTTGATACGCAATATGTGGATCAAAAGCAAACTCTTCGATAGAGTAGGTTTCCCTAAAAAGCCCTTTACTTATTCGGAAAACTCTATTTTGGACAACATAAACAACCAAAAAATTGTGAAAAAAGAAAGAATTTACATCTATTTCATCAATAAGGAAATCACACGGAATATTTTGTTTTTTTTTTCTTGTGGAAACCAAAATGTTTTTTAATTGACATTTTTCAAAAATGAATATTTTTTGTTTCAAAGTTGTGTCTAGAAACTGTTTAGTTCTGATTGGTTGAAAATTTTTCTGGAAAATTCTAGAATTTTCGAAGAAATGACGTAAGCGATGACGTCATTACCATAAAAGAAAAATTGTGTGGTTGGTGACGTCAATTCTTTTCAAAGAATGACGTCATTACCATAAAAGGATATTTGCATAGGCAATCATGTCATTGTTAGTATAAATATACTTAATTTATTGGGTTGAATCATTCATTTTGTTTGCCAATCAGAAACAATTAGTTGATTTTCACTTCAAACATTACAATTTGTTACTTCGCGAAAAGAAAAAAGTAAGTATTTTCATTCAATTGGTACTTTAAACTTTTAATTTTGGAACATTTCTGAAGTCGCAAGTTTTTTAGATAATGCCTGTACTTAACCAAAACGAGGATGTAAAGTGTGGAGACTGTGTTTTTTCGCCAGAAAGCAGTTCGACATCAAAAAAGATGTGCTAAAGGAGTTATTTCTTGTCCTGATTGTGAATATTCCACTTACAATCAACAAGAAATGAACTATTCTAAGGCAAAGAAACATGCACCTTCAACTTTGAAGCAGTCGAAAATTTTTCCTTCTTGCAAACAAGATTTCCCAAGATACTCCTCTCTCCAACAACATCGGAGAAAGGAACATGGAGCAAAACAACGGAAACCCAGTGATACTATAGCGGGCTTGAGCAAGATTGTAGAGGAAAACGGGGAAGATTGTTAAAAAAGGGAAGGAGAAAATTAATGCTTGTAAACATTTTCTGGTGGATACGGAGATGGAAAATGGTAGACATAAGGTATTTAACTTCCAAATGTCCAAGTTACCTACTAAAAAAAATTAATGAAAAATTTGATGAAGTCTTCAACAAGCTGGATTCTGGCGTTGAAATCAACATTGCTCTGGGTTTTGTTCTTCGAAATATTGAAACTGGTGAATACCGATTTTTTTACCTCCATGAAAACAATTCTTTGCTTGAAAAATCCGATTTGCTATGTAGTAAAGCAGATTTGATATCAATTCAAGGAAAAGTGGGAAAAACTTGATATTTTGAAGCAACGTACCCAAGAACGTCAGAACACAAAATGGAGACTCAAATTGATCACAAATGTTACAATTTTTGCTGCTTTGCTGACAAACATCCCAATGGGATGTCCAGATTCTGTCTTACCCGAACCTTTACTACGACATACGCAAATGAACTGTCTTTTATCTAACAAAAACAAGGAAGCATGCAAAGATCATTTGTGTCTTTTCCGCGCATTGGCAATGTACATGAACGAACACAATGATCTCGACTCTCACACTTCTAGATAATTTACAGAAATCATAAAAAAGTCTGGTTATGATCCCAAAAATTTTCGGGGAGTTTCAGTAGAAGATTTACCTGTTATTCAGGAAATTGTACAAAAAAAATCTTTATATACTTATTCGATATCGAAGAAGGTGAATATGTAGAAGAACTAGCTCGACGAAGTATTGGAATACTTGATAAAACAGTCAAATTACTGAGATGTAACAATCAAATCATTCAAACAAACGATATTGATTCTTTCTTCAATTACTTTCGATGTCCCAGCTAAGACTGTTTTTTCAACAGATCAAACAACCTAAACAGACATCTTATGATTTGTAGAGATCGAGTTCGACATATTTACCCAAAGAACGTGTATAAGCTTTGAGAAACCTTGTTTGAAAAACTAGAAGGATTCAATATTCCAGTTTCTGAAGATAACAATTTTTTTTATTAACCTAGCAATTTTCGATTTGAGTCGGTTTGTGTTCCTACAGAGGAAATAAAAGAAACACAAGCTACAACCTGGATTGGAAAACATGTTCCAAATTCAGTCTCTTATCATCAAATCTGATTGATGAACCCATCTTTTTGTACAATATGGATCCACAGGACTTGAGAATTGACTTTGTAAGTAACCTTGAGCTGTTGGCTGAGAAAATTAGGCTGGAGATGAGAACAAAATTCCAAAATGTTTTATTAGCTGTCAAGGAAAGATTGTAAACGATCTTTGATCAGCTAAACGAACGAGGTAAAAATTATTTAAGTAACCAATTCGAGTACAAAGATGAATGCATTGAAGATTCGCAAGAAGCAGACATGTGAGCACAATATTTGAGAATTCACAAAAGTCAAATCATTGGCTTGAAACAACATCTGGAGAGTTATCTAAATAATTTACCTGTTTTTGGATTTAACAGCGGTAGATATGATTTAAAATTGATCAAGTCCTACCTAATCCCTTATTTTATTTGCGATCAAGAACGAGAAACCTCAGTCATTAAAAAAGCAAATGATTTTATATCTTTCAAGATTGGAGATGTACAACTTCTTGACATAATGAAATTTTTGGGTGGAGCAACAACTCTGGACTCTTTTTTCAAAGCCTATAAAGCTAGCGAAACGAAAAAATTCTTTCCCTATGAGTGGTTTGATAACCCAGACAAATTTGATTTCCCGATTGACACCGTGAGCATAGAAACAATAATCCTCTAGATACATACTTCGTTGATTATGAGAAGCTAAGAAACAAAGGGCTTGACAAACAACAAGCACTAAAAAAGTTTCAGATCAAGACTGTTCCTCCATCTGGATTGTAAACTTACAATTAATCACAAGAAACTTGGAATAAAAACGGAATGACAGTGTTCAAAGATTTTTTGAAGTAGTGCAATAACAAAGATCTGGTTCCAACCCTGGAAGCAATGCAAAAAATGATTCAGTTTTATCATAACAAAGGAATTGGTATGTTGAAATTTGAATGTTCACTTCCAAATCAAGCAAACATATGTATACACAAATCTATAAATTACAAGTTTTAGCCCTGAAAGTGATAAAGATTTGTGTGAAAAAATTGGA
Organism: Symsagittifera roscoffensis; assembly: GCF_963678635.1. NCBI lineage: Eukaryota > Metazoa > Xenacoelomorpha > Acoela > Convolutidae > Symsagittifera > Symsagittifera roscoffensis. The sequence continues at coordinate 20,098,392 of NC_087066.1, read as the reverse complement.
GAAGACATGACTGGTGGACCTTCCATTGTTTTTACTCGAAAAGCTGTAGTTGATGAAACATTTATCAAAAACTCATCGAATGTTTGTAAATCGATCGTTGGAATTGATGCAAGCCAGCTTTACCCTTTCTCAATGTGTCAAAATATGCCAAGAGGACTGTACACGAGATGGAAGTTTGGCACTGATATGCAGAAATTCAAGAGTAGACATACCGGAACTTGCAACTTTGAGAATATGGTCATGTCTTTCTACCAGGAAACAAGACCAGAATACAAAATGGAGAGCTTTTTTCATCTGGAAAACAGAAGAAAATTGACTGTTTCATTGTGGACGGTAATTGTGATCACTGTAAGACAGTGTTCGAAGCAACAGGATGTTACTACAACTTCTGTTCTTGTCAAGAAGCTCATCCCTCCTTAACAGATCAGGATATTGAACAAGGTAATAAGAAGAGAGAGATGGATAACATGAGACGGGAATACATAAAAGAGAAAGGATACCAAGTTGAAGAAATGTGGGAATGTGACTGGTGGGAAACTTTCAAAACCATTGACAAGATCAAAAATCACGTCACAGCCCACTTTCCTATAAACGATTTCTTTCTACCGACTCCCATCTAACCAAAATAAAAGATGGATCACTTTTTGGGCTCGGTTCTATGCAATTTAGTTGTTCCAAATCAGCTAAAATCAGAATTTGCCAACTTTCCTCCAATTTTCAAAAACACAGTGGTTGGAAAAAACGATATTGGAGACTACATGAAGAAATATGCAATCGAGAATGAAATGTTAAAACATCCTCAGAGAATGCTGATATCCAGTTTCAAGCTAGAAAATGGAACAGTTATAACTCATCTGTTCAACTTTTATTTGGAGCTTGGCTTGCAGTGCACCAAAATTTACCGTTTGGTTCAGTATACTCCAAAAGAATGTTTCATAATTTTCGTTCAATCAGTGGTTAATGCGAGAAGAGAGGAAGATGAGAACCCTTTGTCAGGTGTTGTAGCAGAAACTATGAAGATCTTAGGCAATTCCTCCGATGGATATCAGATCATGGATAGATCCAGGCATACAATCACAAAATATCTGAACGATGAAAAAAAAACTCATAAAGCAATCAATGAGCCGTTGTTCAAAAGACTAAATACAGTTGAAAAAGACTTGTATGAGGCGATGTTATTAAATTCTGTGATTTAAATAAATTTGAAGAGTCGGAGATGGATACAGACTCACTTTACTTGGCACTTGCTGAAGAAAACTTATACGACTGTATCCAACCAGAAAAAAAAGACGTTTGGTATAAAATGAGGTAAAATTACTGCAGAGAGTCTTCCAAAGCCGATGCAAAATCTAATTTCTTCCCTCAAACGTGTTGCATTATCCATAAAAAGCATGATAAGCGGGAGTCGGGGCTTTTAAAAGAAGAATTTAGGTGCACAGAAATGCAATGTTTGTGTAGCAAAACTTATTGCTGCTATGACAACAAGTCAGACAAGTTCAAATTCAGCAGCAAAGGTTTGAAGGAACGAGTTCTAGAAGATTCTGGAGATGAACCCATGGCAAAGTTCAGGAGAGTTCTCGATAAAGCAGTTAATCTCACATCTACAATCAGAGGATTCAGAACTATAAATCAAATGGTGGCCATTTATAAACAGACAAAAAAAGGACGAAGCTATTGAAAACTGATGGATTTCATGCAAAACCATTGAACTTATAAGAACTCATGCAATTTAATAAATTTATAACACGTTATGGAAGGTATTAATTTTTTGTACGAAGCAGTTTTTTGTTTGTGTTTTATCATAAAGTTGCGGTAAAACTCAAATACGATGCAATGATTTTTAAGATTTCTCTGTAATTTAATTTTTTTCTCTCAATAAATTGTCTTCTATCGAAGTTTCAGTAGGTTTTAGCATTGGTTTGAGTAGATGTTTCAAAAAACAAGAAAATCTAAAAATTGAATTTTTTTTTTTTAAAAAAATAAAAAATATCAATTTTTTGCCCAAAAACTCTTACCAGTGACTTACCATGTATCACAAAAACTAATTACATAACTTTAATTCCACAACCTACACGTAATTAGTTAGTAAAATTTAACCGTTAGATAACGAGCGCTGAAATTTTTGCTAAAAAAATAGACATTTCCACACAAAATCCAAAAAAAAACAGTTTTTCTTACCATTATCTTACCATCACACAAACCATGAAACCTTACCATTGGTATTCCATATCCTAATAAATTTTTAGACTCTATACCCAATGTTAAAACATAGCTGGGTATAGAGTTATTACACCTCCCCCATCGACACCCCCCCCCCCCCACCCACTCTTGCTCACTCTTCTACTACTCGCATCTGTAGTCGCTATCTCGGGTGTACTCCAGCAAGAACAAGAGTGGATTGAGAAGATTTTCTCCAAACCATAGCTAATGGGAGCAAAGTTCTAAGCGACACCGAGATGAATATTTTGCACCGAAAGCGGAGATGTTCTCTGTAATCACTTTTGTGAAGAAGTATAGAGCCTACTGCCTACTTAGGGAGTGCTCCCTTTAGGTTGCGCTTAGACAATCGAGCTCTCGCTTGGCTGAAAACTTATTCGTCGGATCAGAGCTATATCGGTCGCTGGATTGTACGCATGGATGGCTACCATATGATTATAGAGCACCGAACATGTGACAAACACAAGAATACCGACAACCTAAGTAAAAAGACGGAGTTTCATGAGAGATTGGACCAGGCAGAGATTAAGGATGGTTTTTCTTTTCTGGACAAAGACACCTATGACAAGCTTCCACTCACCAGATGGCTTGACAAGTCGGGGAATCCAATACTAGGACACCCCGAAATTCCTACTGAAAGAGCTGCCGAGATGATTGTGTTGGCAAAGGTTGATCCGGTTCCATTGGACTTGTTAGTGCGCTCCAAACTGGTACAACAAGAACTTACCAGTCTAATGATCAATAGTATATCTCTGCTGAAAAAAAAACGGTGAGCGTAGCATCGGAGGTCATGCAAAAGCTCCGAGATCTGCTTGACAGACAAGTTGAAAGGATCCTGAATGGATGGAAACTATGCAGAGGCTGACAATCACAGAAAAAAAAACAGAGAAGGGCCTGGTAGCGGTTCGGAGTCGAGATGTTCAACGGGATACCCAATCAATAGTGAAGCAGCTGGTGAATGTCCTTTTGAGAACACCATACGTTGAACGCCAACAACTGAGCAGCCCTCAGCTCACTTAGGGAGTCAGTGTTGAACTGAAATCCAGTGTGTCAAGGAGGGTTCAGGCCTTTGATTCAAAAAATGAGTACGAGCCGTGCTCGGATTGTTCCTTTGTTCCTCCGGAGATAGGACATTTTCCGGGGAGTAAACTCAGGAATTCAATCGAGATGCGGGAATGTCCGTGGAGTCGGGCTCAATTGGGCTCGGCCAGGATGCTTTGTCCGGGGAGTCGATGCCAGGACGACCAAGGGACAGAAGTTTGTCCGGGGAGTTGAGAAACAAGAAGAAAAAGTCTGAAAGCGACTTTGCTCGAGTGATGGTTCGAAGTCTCAATCCTGAGGGAACGTGTCTGAGTTTACTTTTGTTTCAGACATGTCGGAGAAAGCGATTCATTCCTTACTAGTGGATTGGAAGCAGCACGGGTTGGACAGTGAACGGCAGACAAATTTGAGTTAATGGCAGTGTCGAAGCGTCCGATTAGATTACTTCCGCAGGATGTGGCCATCGTACCAATTTGGATCCCTTGGATCAAGATGCGACACCTTTGAAAAGTATATGGTGTGCTAAACTGATGGACGATGCCCACGCTCCGGAAATAGTTAGCGGACAATTGAATGTGATAAAGACATATTTGAAAGCCAGATACCGACTGTTGCATCTTTCGAGGGCTCAGCGAAGTGAGAGGACGACGAGAATATTAAAGAGATGATAGAAAATGGAGCACCCGACAAAAAAAGATCTGAAGAGGATAGTCTCAAGAGCCTGAACCAATTTCACATCGAGAGAAGCGATTTTTTTTATACTTGAACAAAGACGGGATTGTGGCCTGCAAGCGTAAAGAAGAATACAAAGTCTTGTACAAATAAAATTCGTTAATACTACCACAGCTGTACCAAACTGAGTTATTGTTTCGCTCACACGACCAGATGGGCCATCAAAGTGTCGACAAAATATATAACCGAATAAAGAAGCGGATTGAATGGCCTGTCTTGAAGAATAGATTTTTGCATGCTTGTCATGTCGGCAAGGACCCCAGAAAGCTGGTATTTTTCCTGCAATCGATAGAATCTTCAAAATTCAATGAGGTTGGGCAAATCGATCATCAGAACATCTGCATGACGGCCACGCGCTACAATCAAAAGCGGGCAATGATCGATCATTTATCAAAACACTCAGAGGCAATTCCATGCTTGAGAGCATCAGCGGATGAGACCTGTGATCAATTAATAAATGTCTGGATTGCTAGACACGGCTGCCCGATAATATTCCAGTCAGACAATGAGAAGCATTCGTCGGTGATCTCATCTCGAAAAGGACGCAAGTGGCGCAGGCCCACTCGACCACTTATCACCCTCAGACGAATGACCTGGTGGAGCGGCAAAATCGCACACTAGTTTCCATGCTGAGGGTTTATTGCTCACGATACCTGGACGACTGGGATAAGCACTTGCCGCAGGTGATGGACGCGTACAATAGTACTGAACACTCAACTACGAGAGTCGACCCACATATGATGATGACAGGCCACGAATTTAACCTCTTTGTAGCGTCCATTTATCATTTACGAGGGAAGGAAAACAGTACCGTAAACGTGTGTAAGTGATGTGACAAGAAAGCAGAAGGCCTAAAGTAGGCAGAAGAGAAGATTCGGATGTTGCCAAAGCTTACTCGGTGGGATACTATGTCTGGGTCTTTCAGGAGGTTGCTCCTCCAAAGGGAACCAAAAATTTGCTGAAGAAATAGCCATTTCAAATAACTGAAGTGCACCAAAGTGGTCGTTTCATGGATTGAGCACTGAACTGCAGCTCATTACGAGAAAAATGCCTCATTGGAAGACTGGTGCATCCCAGCTGACATGCATGAGGATGACTACTTGATAGCGGATCGCGCCTTTGAAGTGAACGAGACAGGCACACGTGACAAGAACGACAGAAATGAGGGTGGTGGAATACTGTGATCTGCCATTGGACTTGGAATTAACTGAGCGAATAGAGATCAATGACGAAACCCTACCTTATGTCGAGGAGGACTGGAACAACCCAGAGCAGACCGAAGTCGACAAAGAAGTAGAACCTGATTTTCCCTTGACCATGGAGACGCGACATAGCAAGAGGGGAAGGTATAAGAAGAAATGCAACCCGTACGGTGAGGATTATGTCGTAGACAGAATTGTACTAGACGACGCGACGGACTCAGTGGTGGGTTTGAATGATATAGTGGTCTCGCAGGACATCGACCTACTCCATGATACAAAAACAGCCTCAATCGACGGTCGATCGGAACCGGAAATGGAGTTCGAATCTGAGGTGGAACAAATGCATCAGTTGCATTTTGCGAGTTGACAAGTTTGCGAGTGATCGAATGGCTCCATGACCTACCTGCAGATGCAAAAGAGACATTCCTGATGATTCAGAATGTCGATCAGACCAGCATCAAATACATCAGTCACGACAAAAACAGTGAGCCAAACTGGATCGCTCCAGATAGCCCCTTGTGTGGTCCCGAATCCAACCTCCATCTTCTCGATCCTGGTCTATTTCCTTCTTTTGATCAAAAACTTAAAATTGGCAAGGCAGACAGGGGAACTGGAAAAGGAGAGAGGAAAACCTAGAAAATCGCCTTTTGGACAAAATTTTGAGTCATATTTTGAACTACCAAATTACTACTCGAACATGATTGTTGTGACAGACAGTGATATTGTACTCACGAAGTGCATGTGCGCTACAGCGATAACTGCGGATGTAAGATTTAAAACAGCACTAGCGACCGACTTCAAAGAAAGCATAAGAACATCGAGTTTTGATGGAAACAGAGGCCTGGTGTAGGAGAGATGATAGCGCTGCACCCTGTTGCACCACAAATACCGGGGAAATGGGCAAGACATGAATCCCGAAAGTTTAATGATGATACTGTTTCACTCAGGGATTTCACTGTTTCACTCTTTCACTGATTTCACTGTTTCACTTGGTTGAGAGGTGAGTGACCACCAGTATATGATCCCAACAGGGGAAAACTACATCGAAGAGAGCTAAATGCTCTAGTGCATGTGATTTTTTCGTAAGCGGACATAGCAGTCTACTTGCATAAGAAGTGAAAACTGAGCATATGCTAACGCTATGATTAAGGTTAAGAATTCTTTTGTTAGGATTAAGAGTTTTCTACTAGAATTACTTTTTAAAATAATAGGATTCAGGTTTTAGGATACATATTGATTTTCTTATTTTGTATAGTAGTGTTGATGTCTGATATTAATAATTTGTGTTTGAATATGTGATAGTTATTTAATTGTGACCTGGACTAATCCAGGTGTGAATGGTGACAGCATCTTATCATTTCACGTTGTCATAAATGGAGAGGGACGATCAACCCCGGTGATAAATATAAAATAAATTTTTTTAAAAAAATTTCAATTGACTGCTTTTAAAAGATATGAATGATGTTTTAACTTGGAGATAAAATAGCTTCTTTAGTGGTTTTAAGTTGTCACTTATCTTTTAGATTGTGGTTGAAGGGATATTTGTTTATTGAAATTGAAATTGAAGTTGAAGAGACAAATACATACGAAAGAGAATGAACGACACGGATGATCTAATAGACTTTATCTCATTGAGTCTATGAACGGCTCTGGACAATATATATCAAGGTTTGATAGATTGTAACTTTGGACTGATGATCTTAGCTTCCGACAAGTCAGGCACCGCCGAGAGGAGCAGAAACAGGCTCATGCGATAGCGACGTGAGGAGATGTCTGGTCAGGATTGGGCGAACATAGGTATCACAGGTTTAGGGAAATGTCTGTGCCAGTCCGAACCAACTTGTCCGCACAGTCTCTCTTCGGATCGAAGAGATCACGCAATGTACCGGGCCCTTCGTATTCTGCGGATTCAACAAATGTTGCTCCACAAAAAAGAAGGTAAAAATGAACGAATTGAGGTACAGACGGCGGAAACCGGCGAAAAACTCGAGAAGAGAATTAAAGACTGGCAAGAGTTGTGAGCAAAGCTCAACGAAGACAAGGAGAAGGCGAACGAGCGTAATGAATGGAAGAGGAAATGTGACAAAATCCATAAAATTACCGGAACAGCTCGAGAGGGCTCATGAGTTAAGGACCGTCTTGAGCGTGGAAGTGTTTCCGGGGTCATTGGAGACCGAACAGAAAATTGAAAGATGACGAGAAGCTCTCGAGAATGAAATGAACCTGAAACATAGCCAGGGACATCACAAGACACTTGGTTCAAAGTATCTAGTGGGATCCATTTCGGCACCATACTGCAACAACAAGTATCCGACACACATGGTAGTGGTAGTGGATGCCAGAACGCAACATCGTTTGATTGATCAGCTTTTTTCGGTTCCCAAGTGCGTGCGATTGTCGAAGATGTCTGAAAAATCCCATGAAATACTGAATAAGATCCTTCGGGCAGTTCCGGAGAGATCTAGAGACGAATTAGAAAAGATAGTAGGACAAAGGTTCGTGAAATTTTGCGATGGAAACCTCAGTGATTTTCAGAACAAGAAAGCGAGTGGAATGATGGCGATCGATTACTACACGATTGACGAGAAGTACGAATTGCATCAGTTGATGATAGAAAAAAGCCACTGCTGATAGCACCGAGTATTCGAACCTGGAGCAACTTCTTGTTGACGCATGTGGAGTACCCGTGTCACTGGCTGGCGCAGACGTTTTGGTAGCCCAACAGAGCAAAATTAGAGTTAATGTGGGATGCTGGAGAGCTATTTTCCATAGGACTACCCGAGCAGGCCCAAATTTTGTCACTATTAGTGGTCAATGGCAAGCTATCAGAGAAGTGGCTTGAAGCTAATGCAGGGAAGAACGAACAGGAGCTGCAGTACCGACTCCTGAGCAACTGAGCAAAATAAGTGCCAGCAGAAAACTGGATCTGTTCAAGAGCACCTGCAAAGTCCTGAGGATACCCAAAACAATCAAAGGAATATGGGCAAGACAGAGATGATGCCTTGGTTCCGTGCGGTGATGTCGTCATGGGTATGTGAACGCGCGACGCGTCATATGTCCCGAAACACATAGTCCTATAAACCTTTTCAGCTGAAATTAGAACCGGGTGCCTATAAGAGAGCGCTCCTGACGCATAGAAACGCCGTCACAACAGCTGTGAATTGGATGACTGTAATGTCTTCTGTGACTGAAAACGAGAACATGGAGGTCTTACGAGCTGACCTGGAGCAGAACGTAAGCATGTGCTTGCCCAACAGTTTCTGCCGGAATCGTGAGCAAAAGGTGAGCGTAAATCTCCTGCTCTGCTGTATGCAGAGACTGCTGGAACAAGAAACTTGGGGCAGGCCGAAGTTCTGTTGATATGCTGCAGAAGGTGCTGGAATATAGTAAAATGGGTGAACAAGAACAAGAAGGAGTTGAATGGGAGTTAAAGGCGAGACGAAACCGAAACAAAAGTGGGGAGGAATAAAAAAACTCAATTTTCATAGTGTGTGAAAACCTAACCAAGTCAACGAAGACTGATTATTAAAACCTTCAAATTTTTTGTTTTGCTTAAGTCTGGTCAGACCAGATATTGAAACTGTTATAAATTGTTATCTGAGATTGTTGATCTGCAAATCGAAAAATTTAGTTAATTGTTACTTTTTTATGCAGGCCTCAGGTGAGTATGTTAAGCTTTTTAAACCTGACTGAAGTTTTTAATCTATATAGGACACATCTCCAATTTGTGGCCACCTGGTAGGGTTTTGAGACCTCACTACCTTTCCTAGCCACAGAGTTTCCTAAACTTAATATTTAGGGCAACAGCATAAACAATCGATTATACTTTTTGGGTAACTCTCAATTAATTTCAACGGCCGTGCCATGTCTAGACTTTTTTTAAACAAGCAAGAGCGAAAAGAAATATTATGAAGAAAAGACGTAAGCAGTCAGAAAAAAATTTTATCTAGGACACTCCTCATGGTGCATTTTTTGTAAACATGTTAGAAGGCAGTGAAGCGAGATGTAGTACTATGCCATTAGTAGTACACGCGGTGAGTTGAGGTAACGTTGGTAAATTTCAGTTTCTGATGCGATTTGTAAGTTCATCATAGAACACTGGATCACCACTTGAAGATAGCCTGGATTCATGAGTTCAATGAGGACATTAACTGGACTGTCCGGGGAGCATGTGTCCTTACCCCGGATTAGCCCAGTCGAACCTGCCGGTGTACGTCAAAAAAAACGTTAAAGGCGTAAGTACCTTTGATTCTGATGAAAAAGAGTCTCAGAATGTTCAAGTTTTTAAAGTTTACAATATTTCGATTCGAACTAGAACATTTCTGAAAAATACGAAAAACAGCCAGTTTGACCAAAATCAGACGAAATAACATACAACCGAAAACATCACGAACGGCAAGTCGAAAAAATAGAAGAAAAATGAAACTTTTTATCATGACATCAAGGCACGATAAGGTGTTTATTTGAAGAAGATCATGTGAACGGAATGTCCAGTGAGACATTCGGGACAGATCCGAAACCTCCCACGAACGAAATTTGAGATATAACGACGCTATCTCGAGGAGAGTACGGCATGAGAAACCCGGTGCCCCCCAGATACTGTGAGAGACTTTAACGGTATATTTTAAACGCTGTAATTCCCTGAACGTTTTTAATTTACTCCAATAATGTTTAGTAATTCAGAGCCTGAGTAGTTAGAAAGGAGAACAGAGTCAATCCACCTCGAATGGATTTAGAATAAAATGGTCACTAAAAACATTTTAAATTGTAGTTTTCTAGCTAGCCAAGACCCAGCTAAGTGGTTATTTTTGCATATAAATGAAAACTGATCAAAAATCGTTTGGCTGATGGCCTAAAAATGGTAACTTATTTCTTAGCCCTTAACAAAGCAGAAAAAAACTGGCTAGGTCAAGACGGTTAAAAACGAGTAGGATTAGGGTGTGCGACATCAGCCAGTCGTCAATAGGTAATTTTTCTATGCTCCATCACTGTGTAACGTCTGGGCGATTGCTAAAACCTTCAGTCACCGGTCATACAACATTAACTACATTTCACCATAAGTTTCCGAGTCACATAGACGAAAGATACCGTGAACTATAAGGTACAAGTACAACTCTACTTTCAAATTAGAACTCCTTTGTAGCAATAAACCCACCTTGATAGTAATCGTCGCCCTTATGAGGCACTAAACAGACTAAAATACAAACACGATATTCATAAGGACATTCAAGAACATAATAACTTAATTTTTTCACAACAAAATTTAACTCTTAAATTTGAAATAAAAACAAAACTAAACAATTTAGTACACCACCCATTGCCATTGCCACCAACAGCCACCACCGCTCAATCTTTACTACCTCCATTAATCACAACAGAACTCATGTATAATTACTAAAGATATACAAAAAAGACAATAGCTTACATAACATTTTATCATCCCTTTTCAGGACCATCGTACACATGTATCTTTTTTAAAAATTTTCGGTAAAAACCCTTTTGATTTGGTAACTCTTGTATACAACAATCAAAAAACCTTCCCCCCGAACAGGACCACAAGAACTCCTTGTTACACTTTATGAGTGTGAAGATCACCAACGAAAAACACTGTAACACTATATAATCACCAGGTCTTACATTGTGACTCTAAACCACAAGATATCGAATCAACGACTATAGTAGCTAAAATTTTTTCTAAAGTCTGAGCTACAACTCTAACAGTTTATAAAATTACAGGAAAACCCTCTGAAAAAAAGTACAATGTTTTTTGTTAAAAACTTTCAAATGGAAACAAAAACAGACTCCATCATGAATCTTTTTACCGATTTATTATCAAAATACTATTATATCTCGACCCTGAAGATTGTATATATGAACTCAAATGCTTGAAAAAAGTTGCAAAAAAACGAAAATTGGAAAATAGTAAACTTTTTGGGGCACCACTTTTTGGAGCACAATTGGGGCACCACCAAAGTCAGACCCAACTAGGCAATAATTTCCCTTATCATGGCGCACACTGACGTTTAACTTATGATTTACATGATTAAAATTGAACACCTCAAATTGGATTAAAAATTCCGTCAAATTTGTAAGGCTGACACAAAAAATTCAGGTTACCAAGAAATAAAAATTTTTGATATGAAAATTCAATTAAAAAAAGTACAATTAACCCGAGATTTAAAAGATGCTACTATAATATATCATGGCTTTTGCTTACCCTGTAAAAATGATCAAGGATTTTGCAATCCCACTACACGAACGTTGGCAACTATAGATTGGTTTCCTGAAGACACATGTACCACATTTCAAGTTGCTAACATTCAAGCAAGTTTAATAAAATTTCACAAAAAATACTATATTGAATCCATACGCTTTAATAAAACAAACCTTGACGAACAAGATCAAACCGAAAACAACATAAAAACAAGCATGGTATAGAAAACAAATAAACACGTTTCCAAATTTACCCTGAAACTGAATTAGCATGCAAATACCCCAAAATCACTTGTCCGAAATCAATACACAGAAACTCTTGTCAAATACGAAAAACTTTTTAACATGAAAACAGGCAAACTAATTCTAAACATGGCCGACTCAATTAGAAAGAGAGAAGACGAAAATTTTTATATCGTGGTAACACTCTCTTCTAAAATTGGTAACTTTTGAGGACAAGTTCGCCCAGAAACAACAACATCACAAGAGCTATCAGTCATAAATAACCCGAATTTCGGCGCAATTCATTATGACATTCAACTCGATTTGAAACTAGATTACACAAAAAACTGAATGTTTCAAGGAAGGTCACTTTTTGAATTAGAAACACTACATCATTTATTTGAATTAGAACAAACACAAATACTACAATCTCTCGCTATTGCAGTACTAAAAATACCTAACGCAGGATAATTCTTGTCAGGCGGCCGCTCTAGTTTCATTGATTACGATCGAAAAAAATTTTGGTCTTAGACATGCACTAACAAATGTTTCACCGCCTTATGTCTTTGAACACAAAAGATTCAAACAACGCTTACCTGTACTTTATAAAGACAACGTACGTTTTGTAGACACCCCATCACGCTGAACACATTTTTGAGATACAACTGTACCATTCGGATCTGAAAATAGCCACAAGGTAGTACAGCTTAACCCAAACGGAGATAAAAAACTACCTTCTAACTCTATATCCTAACTTAATGCCACCTTTAAAGAAATTCTCACCCGAAAACATACGCGCAACCGCTCGTAATTCAAACATAGATTTAAATTCAAAAAAATTTTTACTCCAAACCAGATATACAACACCACACTCGAAAACAACAGTTTCAAGAATTTCTCACAAAAATATATACAAATTAGAGACAATCAATCAATCAAAACCTAATATAGTCCCGCTGAAACAGCAGAATTTTTAGACTTCTATCGACAAGACTACAGTGGATATCTTAAAGACATTAAAGATTATTAATAACTAAATGGAAAAAAATGTCGCCCAAGATATATCACCAATCAATATTTTTAATTTCTTAAGTATAGAAAAAAACTCCTTGCATTTCAAGAATGGCCCTACTATATCTTGAATATAACTATAAAGATCTACTAATGAATATATCTACTATAAAGATGAATATATCTACTAATGAATATATCTAATATAAAGATTGAATATAATATACGCAATATCAAATTTTAAAGGATTCCTGTTCTAACTATTAAAATAATCTACAATCAATACATACACCAGTCAGACCATTGAATAGTCTATAATCAATACCTACACAAGTTAACTGACGCATTTTATTCGCAGGATTTTTTGGAATTTTTTCCACATCTTGACGAACAATTTAGCGAATGAAATCAAAAATTATTTTCAAAGCCAAACACATACGGAACGCCACAAGACAAAACAAATGCTACACCTACAGCACCATCACATTCACGCAATATACAGAATAAACATCCTCTTTCATTAAACCCACGAAGTTATAGAAATACATTTTCGACTAAAGAACAGATACTACATTTTAAGAACTTGCAACGCAGCCCCATATCTCATATCACATCCCAACAACCCTGTATCGACGACACATATGATCAAAATGTCGAACAACCGCACAAATTAAGTTTTCATTCTCATAACAATCATCTTTTAGCCCACGATGAGCCGCCAAGCTGGATGCCTCAACCGTTCCATTTCCTAAGCATCCAATCTCCAATGCCACAATTTCTTCATTACAATTTGAGACCTTACCTCTTCCTCCTTACCCAGTTTTCTTCGAACTCACCATGCATGGACTCAGATGACTCTAATCAAACGGTTTTTAATGCCATATCTAAATTTATTAAATCCGAAGTTGAAACTCCCGATGAAATCCTCGACTCTGAACCCAGTCCCACTGATTTTTCCCAACCACCTTTACAACTCATAATTCCAACAACTACTTCTGTTGAATTCTCTCTTTTACCTTCCTCGCATACTGGCGCTATCCCTATCTTTTCTTCTCTCTCCAGCAAGGCACCCGATGCAACCAGCCAAATCACAGACGACCAAGTAGAGCATAATTTAGATGAATTTGTTATTCACCTGCAACAAATTCATAACACAAATAACTCATTAACAATCCATCAACTGAACCACTCCGCATCTATCTCTGAATCCTCTATCGTTTCTGTCCACATTGCCCCCACGCGTGCACACAGAGTTTTCATGAAACGAAAACATCCTTATGCTAATACACAATTTCTCATTAGCAGCCCACAAACATCCCGACTTCATTCCCAACAGCCACATCATAAAAATACACCTGAGTTTTTATTACATAATCTTGCTTTTTCCCCAACAAATCTATTACAACGAGACCGCAGCCCAACGATCACAATATGTATATGAACATTCCTTACACACCACACTTTCATGGATTTCCTTTTATCACTTTAGTAAGCCACAAAGGTACCCCTTAGAAAAAATCCCGACGACAACGAACTTTGTGACTCTATCATTCACCAATTAACAAACGCGCTTCACCTTAATCAATTTACAAATATTGGGTTTACAAAGCATTAAGTAGATTCATTGCCCGATAGGCTAACAGATACCCTATTAACAATAACAATCATACAGTTATCACACAAATCGAAGTTTCACCATATGACATTGACCCTAATATCAACGCACAACTAATCGAAAAATTTTTCGTCATATCAACCTTTTTTTCCATCTCGATGTAACTCACAAAGGTACCCCTTAGAAAGCATCCCGACGACAACGAACTTTCTGACTCTATCATTCACCAATTAACAAACGCGCTTCACCTTAATCAATTTACAAATTTTGGATTTACAAAACACTAATAAGATTCATTGCACAAAAAGCTAACAGATACCCTTTTAACCATTACCATCATACTGTTCTCACACATAACGAAGTTTCACCATATGACATTGACCCTAATATCAACGCACAACTAACCGAAAAGTTTTTCATCAAATCAGCAACTTTTCCATCTTGATATTACTAATGAAAAATTCGACCATATCATAGACCACGCACTAACAAACACTAAAGCTTACGAACCATTCTTCAGTAAGTTTGATCTCTTTGCACTTACAGTTAATTTCTTTATACCAAAAGAAAGAGATATTCACTGTTTACATGGGTTCTCTTTAAAACTAAAGTAACACACACTTACGCTTATTATCGATTCATCCAACGACATTTTCTCCAAAGTTCACCATCACGCAACCCACATCATTGCTTCATGTTCATTTCCTTGCGTCCTCAATTTTATATATTGTATGAAATCCTACAACTTACACGGCATCCTCAGTAGTTACAACCCTGATTGTCAAATGTACATCTTCTAGCCCTTAAATAACACCTTCCCAGTCGAAGATTCCTGACGATTATATACAACCCATCAAAAGAGCACTGTTAGAAAGTATCCAAAACATTAAACTTAATTATAAATTTTTTAACTTAATACGAAGTTTTAACCAGGGTTTGTCAGGTTAAAAATTCACCATCGAGTTTTTCCGACCCAGAATCTTTGTAAATAAGAATTCATTTTCACACTAACCCAATAAAAACCCACTCACCAATAAAAAACTACTCACCGTTTACCTTTTCCTTTCAGATTTCATCAGTCATGCCAAATCATCTAAAAGAAAAATAAATAAAAAGAGAATATAAATCAAACTCCATTCAGACTTTTCCTATTTTAAATTAACTATGTACCATAAACTATATCACTGAAGTCAAATTGATACCAAGGCAATAAATTAACAATAACGCTCTAAATTCAACTTGCGAGGAAGTAAATTATTGATGAAATAAAATTAAGGTAACTAACCTTTTAAAGTGTGCTTTTCTTTATCAAATTTGAATTCTCTCAAGTCACTCGCCCACTTTTTATGCATTCTTCCCACCAAAATCGAGTAACTCGCCCAGGTATAGTAGCTAAATAAATAAAATTTTAGTTTCACCAACTAACTGAAAACAAAATAAACTTTCTCTCACGCGTTCCAAACTTTTCTTTAATCCGGTTGTAAGGAATTATAAATAAGCTTTAAGTAAACAACACAGCTTGAAAAAGGCCACAAAAAGAACCACATGTATGAGAAAGTCTCACGGTACCCAAACCAAATTAAACGCAGACTAACCACTTCAAACACCAAAATATCAAAACAGCACAACAAAACTTAAACATCTGTTTTTGATAAAAAGACAAAAGCAAAGAACAAAAGAGAAAAAAACCCGATAGAAAAGATCATAAAGTTGAACACAAAAAGAGACTCTGCTCAGAGAGACGGTAAATTTATTCTCCCGCAACTGGCTTAACCCACCAGTTACGGACGTCCTGAGCGTGCTATTTAGCCGGCCTCAACGCCCACGCGCACTCCTATTTTTGGTTAGAGTAGCTCCAAAGTGAGCGGCTCTTTATAAAAACCGAAATTAAAAAAACGCTTTTGCGACTACAACCAATAGAGTTCATAACTTAAACTGATCTCACTAACAAGATGCAGATATAAAAATACATTGATAAAAGAATTCTTAAAGTAAAAAAGAACGAACAGCAAAGCGAAATGAAATTTAGATGACATTCCGACTCTGGAAAGGCTAATCTTTTGGTTTCTTTCCGTAGTTACAACCCTCACAGGATTTGAAGAACTACGGCTAACTCGATGTTGAACTCACATACGAATCCTAGTCACTTGGCGCTTCACACAGAGAAGTTAAACGCTATCTAGCTATTCGATAAAAAGTTGAGAATGCACGTAGTCTAGCTCCAATTTAACGAAATCATCACATCATTGTATAAATCAGAAATTCTAACATGACCACTCAGCAAGATCACTCAACGACGATCTGGATACACGAGAGCCACTTCTGAAGAACGAGCAACTGTTTCTCTTCTTTTCTTTATCATGGCCCATAACTACTACTTACAAAAACTTGTAAGGATGAAAGTTTTTATAGTTTTAGCCAGACTAGAACTAACATAACATAGCAAACAGTGGCTCCTCTCAGAATAGTTCCTGATATCTAACTTCGCAAATATCAGTATACACTAGATCTATTGAGACAAGGAGATGTAACAGTAAGATTAAGATCGGTATTAGACTTACGAATCGTGAAATTGTACGAATCTAACCGGCCGAAAAAAAACCGTGACAAACAGACGGTGTATCTTATCTGAATTTACTCTATGGGTGAGCCACCTCGAGCATAAACTCTTAAACAATTTTGACCAGAAGTTTGCTCTCTATTGTTTTGATGATATAATTGTTTGTTTTTGCAAAGACTTCTTACTACACATCAAAAATCTATTAAACGTATGATCCAGTTTTGACAGTATTTCTCCTTTCTTCGTTTTTTAAATGTCTGGGAAGAGTTTTTTTTGAGGCCACAAAAACCACAAACATGTTTTTAGCCGAGAAATTAACAGGTGCGGATTGAAATGAAAAAAGCGTTCTGAATTTTGCTCACAGTACTAAACGTAGCGGCATATTTTATTGAAATTCGCCACGCCTAAGGCTGCAATATGGTGAAATCAAAATAATTTTAATGCAGCTATAGCTTTCTCTTACGTGAAAAATTCATGTTACCATTTAAGGCTTGGACCAAAAAAAACGAAAGAAAATCAGCCAAAAATCACATGCTTTGGACCCAGAAGCTGCTAATTAGTTAATAGGAATAAACCTACAATTCGAGATTGAAAATGCGACCATTTATATGTTTTGATATAGAGCTAAGCAGCTGCTGTTTTTTGAAAAAATTAGCAATCTTTAACTTGATTTTTAAAAAGTATTTTAACTGCCTACAAAAATGAACCAATTTGCATTTTCGCTTGTAATGTATGTTGCTTTTTTGTCAGTTCACGTGGCAGGTAATATGATTTTTGTCTGTTTATCCGTTGTTGCTACTCTTTTTCTGAAGTTGATGAGCATATGTGAGCAAATTTAGCAAATCGTTTGTAAGACTTTGCTTTAAATTAGAACAAGACTGCTCTTATCATGGCGAGGCCCTGACTGCCTTTTAAGGGCTATGGAGCATG
>NC_087066.1:19930405-20080626 GCF_963678635.1 Symsagittifera roscoffensis | reverse complement strand
ATCATGATTGGTTAATATTAAATACTTTACATTGGGAAAATATCTAATTTATCCAATCATAAAATGTAGTTTAGATCAGGTTCCAGATTGTTGAAAGGAACAAACTTCAGTTATTGAATTACATAAAAAGGTAAAAAAAAACAAATCAAAGTTATGCAGAAAAAAAATTAAATCGAACAGAAATTAACCAACTTTAGTTTAACACGTAGAAGAGATTCTATGTGTGTTGAAATTTGCATCTCAAAAAAATGAAAATTCGGTTTTAATTGACTTTTATAGTCAGTCTCTACAAAAGTGAAAAAAAAATATCAATTATAACGGATTAAAATTGGATTTTCTTGCTTCGAAAAAAGAGCAATGTTATGCTCAATTTTTAATTGATTATAATCGATTTTTGCTTCAATTTTGTGGACACTGACAATGAAACTCAGTTACAGAAGCGGGTTTAGGGGGGCGGGGAGGTGGACGCCCCCTCCCCTTCAGGATTTCGACCCCCTGTCGACTTAAAGGGTCCCCCTTTAAACGGTTTTGAGGTATCCATTTTTGGCTCACACTGACCATAAAAATTATTTAAGGGCGCCTTTGGCGCCAAACTGTACTATTTTTGAGGGGGAGTGCGCAATTTTTTGGTCGATATTCTCCCATAAAAACGCTATTTTTGAACGCTATTTTGCCTAAAAACGCTATTTTTGAACCTTTTTTTTCAAAAAATAGCCGACGACGCAAAAACTTGGTCAATTTAGGGTCTGTACATTGGTTTGGGAGAGCTCGGAAAATCAATTTGGTCGACCTGATAAAAAAAGGTCGACAAAATATTCAAAAAAATTTTTTAAATCCGCATCCCTCCCCCCCTCCCCCGCGCCCGCTCAATTATAATCAATTTTTAGTCATGGAACTCCAATACTGGCATTCATACACTTAAACGTCATATGCTATCTTAGGCTTATTCAATTGACGAATTAAAAAAATTCAAGTCATTGATATATTATGGACAAGTTTTATGAATAAGAGGTAGCAATACGAGACGTTAGAGGTCAAACGCAAGCTAGGAACTGATTTTGTTAATTTACTACAAGACAAGGCGACAGGTAATCTTGTGTCGGATTCTCCAGTGAGAGAGCCGGGGAATGATAAACTTCCATACATTTTGAGTTACCATTTATGGGAAACTAAATTGCTTAAGCTGAAAATTCTCAGCAGTTGTCTTCTGAATCTGGAAAATAAAAAAAAATAGTTGTATAATTTTAAGATGATTTTTACGATAGATAAAGTATTCTTATATTCTGAACAAAAATACCAATAAACTGTTCTCTTGGTGAAATTTTTTTTTCCTAGATAGGACCGCATTGAGTCACTGGCACTATCAATGTTATGATCACAAAGAAAGTCACTGTGGCGAGTTCTCGATCACACAGAAACGATACTGCAGGGTTATGACATGGTCGAACGAGACCGGATGTGTGGTGAACAAAGAAGATACTGCAGATAATCAATGCGAGCAACCTGTCTTAGAACGAATAGAAAACTGCACATTTACCAGATGTGGTTCGTTTCTTACTCGTTGAGTTTATATCACAATGTGATATCAGAATAACCTAGGCTGACTATCCTGAAAAACTTTCCCGTCATAATCTAACTTCTTAAAAGATTCGGAGCAAATTCCGCTATCTAACGATTTTCTGATAAGAAACGTTCTGGAGATAGTAAAACTTTTCCCATAACAATGCAAATTTTCAACATAACAAAATTGATAAGATCTTGTTTCAGTTAAAGTTTGTTAACTAGCACTACAAAATAGAAAGGCCGGTCGTCAGTGCATTTCTTTTTCAAAATTCTATTACTGTCACCGAGGTTTCTTAATAAGCTAACTTGTTAAGATAAGCTAATTTGCCTTTTTTTTCTCATTCAAAGTTTTTCTCAATGCCCATATAAAATTAATGTCAGCCGGTCATTAACGATTGCGTGCTAAAAACACATCAACCATCTTCCTACGTTTAGTGACGTTTTTTGAAGCGGTTTCCATTTTTGATTGGGGGGGGGGGGATAGCTCAATTTGACATCAAGGTGGGGTGAGGGTGGAGAGATTGCTCTGTTGGCTGGTCCTTGAGAAGGGGTTAAGGAGATTGTTTAATTGATCCCAAACCAAGTTTTGATATCTCTCATGAGACCGTTTCTCATTTCAGAAAAAGACTCTACGCTAAAACGAGACCATCTTTTTTTAAAGAAAAGAAATATGTTTTTACCCAAAAATTTTACTTCTGACTTAGTTGTGAATTCAATGGTTCATTTGACCGGAAAAGGGGACCATGATGCAGGCACTAAAGGCAGATATAACTTCACTGGCATAACAAAAACTGGAAAGGAGTGTTATTTCGGAATTCCAAGAAATGGTCAGGACCGAAAACTTGGACGGTTAGTGAAAATATCTTAAAATAGATTTCGATAAATTTTGTCTTGAAAAACTGAAGTTAAAATGTTAAGACGCGTATGACCATGGTATATTTTCTTAAAATTGTTGTTGAAATTAAATTTATAAATGAGTTTAATCAAAAATATTGATTCAAAAAATGCAAAAAAAAAACACATTTAACACATCCGAACGGTTGAAATTGATTTTTCAGCAGCAAGAATAAAAAGTAACAGCCCAATTGGCAGCAAAAAACAAAGATAGCCGGATAAGGTGCGAGTAATTTGTGAACTGTGAGCGAATTCTGCAACAAAGAAGCTCTTTTTGTTCTTCTTTTGTTTCTTAATCTCTTTGATCGCAAAGGCAAAAGTTGAATCATCATGCTTAGAGCTATCTCATTGGGTTCCAGAGACCTACAAACATCATTTTTTGCGCTTATCCAGCGCATAGTTTGGCCTCGTAATGATTAGTGTCGTTTTTTCAAGTAATGACAAGTAGATTTGACCAAAACATTAGTCGACACTAAGGCAAATGCAATTTGAACATTAGAAATTTGTACAACATAAATCTAGAATTTTACTCAGAATAGAAACAGAAAAAATGAAAAAAAAATCCAAAAATTTTTAAAAATTTTTCCTGAGAATTTGCGGACGAAAATTCTCAAAATGGCGCAAAAGAATTCCAAAAAGTCTTATACTCGAGTAAAATTAAATGTTCACTGCTTAAATTAGGCATAAATAAGCTATTTTAAGCTTGCTCGCTCATCTTCTCTGCTCGGAATCACACCGAAAATCAAAAGATTCAAACCGGCTTCTCTCGACACGGGAAAGTTTTTCGAATTTTTATAATGTCGTTTGAATCACGACAGAAAAAGCTTTGAAATTATGTATCACTAAATTCACTGATAGCTGATTTTGGATTTCGTGGTAGCTAATTTTGAGTGGAAACAATCGAGTACAAGCTCCTCCCATTTTCAACAAACGGAATTTAAACAAAAGTTTTGACCTCAAAACTCATACGGACCATCATCTTAGATCTAACATTATAAAAAATACTGATTATTTTTAACAAAATAAAAACTAAAAATAACACAAATTGCAAACACACTTAAAACCTAAAGCTTGAAAAACCTCAACAGCAAAATTATTCCGTTTCCTAAGACAACCTGAAAAAAATTCCGATGCTCTGCTCTAAATTTAAAAAAAGTAAGCGAAAATTTCAGTTTTTTTTTGGTTTATCTGTACGGTTTTGGCTGAACCCATTGGATAGGTTAGTATTCGAAAATAAAAACTGCTGCACAGTGCAAAAAATCAGTGCACAGTGCGTTTGCAAATTAAGTCGCTTTATTATGGAATTTGAACATGCACCATCTGTCTTCAAAAAGATAATGAATTTCCTACTTTGTGGAACAAGAGAAAAACCTATCCACTATTTTTTGATAGTATTAGAATAACTATACCTTAATGTAAAATATACCGTTGAACCTGAAATAAACCGTTGCTGCACAGTACAGCCGAGTAACAAAAAATTTTCTGTGGTGATACGTTTGCAAATTAGGTCGCTTTATTATGGAATTTGAACATGCACCATTTGTCTTCAAAAAGATAATGAATTTCCTACTTTGGAACGAGAGAAAAACCTATCCACTATCTTTTGACAGTATTAGAATAACTAAAACCTAATGTAAAATATACCGTTGAACCCTGAAAACTACAGCATATTAAAACTCACGCACTTGCACTGGGAACCCCTCGTGATGGACATCAATTATTACAAATTTATGATCCAAAAATTTTTGGTGTTTTTCCAAAAAATTTCAACAGAATTTAACGGTTTTTGAGAGATTGAGTAAGCATAGAACAAAATTTGACGACACATGAGGTTATAGGACGGAAGTGAGAATTCTGGTCACAATCCTTTGCCAATCAATATGTTTTAAAAAAAACGAATGCAAGTTCGAGCTAGTTTTTAAAATTACCAGTCACACTGTGGGTTTTCGTGCAGATACAATTGTTAAAAAAGGTATTTTGTAAAAAAAAATTGTCCAATTTTACAAAGTGTTTTTTTTCCATAAAAAATTAGTTATCATATTTTTGAAATTACGTTGCTTAAATATTGATAACATTACTAGTTATCATTGAGACAGCATGTGATACAAAAACGTCATTTGTAACCAGAGAATTGTCTTTTCAAAGTTTTTCAAAAAATATTGCAGCTATCTCTAATTTTTTGCAGAATTTATTTGTAATTCCCCTAATGACGCAAAAAATGAAAAAACTGTTCAAGGCACAACTAAGTTTTTACGGCATTGAAGTAAGTAAAAATAGGATATTGTAAGAATGCTCGTTTGCTTGATTTGCTCTAAATAAGACAAAATTCAAACCGGTTTTACTCGACATTGAGATTTTTTTTCGAAATTTTTCAATGAAAAGGCTTTAGTATGATAAATCACTCGAGCTACTCCTATGATTACTTGTGGTACCTGATTATGCGTGGTGAAAAAAACTTAAATACTTTCGAATACAAAGTTCCTCCCCAATTTTTAAGCGGAACAAAAATTAGCTGAGTTCTTTTAAAAAACTCTTATGAAATTTTTTTTTTACCTGTATAGTTAGAAATTAGCATGAATTTTTTTCTGAGTTAAATTGTCATTCTTATGATTGCTTTTTCTTACTCGCTGCTTGACTCCGATATTTCAGTGTTTTTATGAAGCTCGAATTGCGACAATTATATTGTTTGAGAAAAAAATATCAACGGATTGATCTATTTTTTTTGAGTTCATTAACTTACTTTGATTTTTTATATCATTCACCCAAAACCTAAATGCGGAGATTAGTTTTTTAGGTTGAACTAGAGCTCATTTAATCATGAGATTTATACGCTGTGGTTATCCTGCAAACGCTCACCATGCAAATTGCCGTACATCTGCAATTTAAACCCGCAGTCATTTGATTGCAGAGCGCCACCACTACAAGATGCGCCATAACTCCACAATGTCCATCAGAGCAATTTTTGAACCTTTGCTTGGGTATAATAAACTATTGAGAAAAAATCGGCTTTGATTACTTTGAGACATCAAGCTTGCTGTTTTTTTTTTCACTTTTAACGCGCTTTGAAATTTTTACCTTTAACTTAAAAAGTTATTTGAGAATATTGAAAAAAATCAAGTTTTTGTCATTTTTTCAAGTGTGGATGTGTATTCCCTGGATGTCGAGTGTCCAGCTGAGGTTGGCATGAAGACAGACGAAGTGTTCTCTAAAATTCGCGTTGGAAGAGGCCCTGAGGAGGATGGCTGGCGCATAGAACAGGCATGTTTCTCACTTTCAAATTGCGCGTAAAAAAGAGTTTGGCTGCTTCCGAGTAACTAATTCCCGGCATGTTTTCCTCTTCCTATAAAGTAACGATGACTTCGTGTCGTGTACTTTTTTCACACCAAGACAAAAAAAAACTGATACGATCCTTTTTTAGCGACGCCAAACAGCATTATCATCAAACGTAATTGAAGCTCATAAATGAATCAAAAATGTAGCTAAATCTTCAATTTTAGATTACGTCCACTCTTGTACTAAGAAGACCAAATTTTTTTCCTGTTTTTTCAGCCCTTCAGATAAATTTGGAATCAATTTTTTAAAGGTCTTTTTTTGATGTTTTTCCATCTGATGTTGACTTTCTGAAGAAAATCTCAGCGCGTGGGTTCCTCATTTGCTGTATTCTGGGCTACTGTGGTGATGTGTCCAAAGGGTGCCCTAAGTTGCCAAAAGCAAGCCAGCGAATTTTTTTGAAAATTTTTTGAAAGTTGAAGGGTGATAATAAAATTTTCTAAACACTTCTGTAAGGTCAAAAAAAAATTGAGCTATGTGAAGGGGGTTTTTGGAATAAGTACGAATAGCTTTGAAAAAAAACGCATTTTTCTGGCGTGCGCTCATATCTGTAATTTTTACTGTACTGTTCTAGAAGTGTTGTCCTAAGATGCATGCTATAAGCTAGTGTTTTTGATAACTCTTGTTAATTTTTCAGAGGCTTTGTGAGGTTGCAAGACCAAATTTTGCTTCATGGAAATTTTTGGTTCGAAAAAAAACAGGCAGGTTGAGGATAAGCCTGTTAAAAAGTCAGTGTTGATTAGGATTAGAGTAAAAGGTTGTTATAAATCACTACCAAAGAGTGGACACTTAAGATTCGAATGGCGATATAGTAATATCCTGCAAGTGGAATTGTCCGCTCTTGTCACCCTAATTCCCCAAATCCACCCAGTAGATGTTTCCAAAAAATCAGTTTGTGAAAAACATTAAAAAAAACAGAAAAACTCTAAGAATTGTATAAATGCTAATATGCAACTCATTTTTGTTTATATTTCATCAGCTGATTGTGACAGTGAATGGAAACGTTGGGTACTATGAGTCTGGCTCCATTTGGCTTGGCCTCAAGGCCAAAAATTCCGACATCCAGTTTATCACTCTGGATCTTATAAAGAGTTACCCTAAGGATCAACCAGACAAAATTGAAAATGCAGAATGATTTTAATGGCGAAACTGGACAATTGAAATATGCATGGATTGGTTAGAACAAATGTTCAATAAAAAGCTCGAAAACCTTTTTTTTTTATAATTTGTAATCTAAACTGAGTGATTATAATCATCCATAATTAAAACAGACCAGGCAGACAAGACATTCTTGCTCAACACATAGTCAGGAAATGCAGCATTTGAAGTTTAATAGCTTAACCTATACGCTGTTTGGGATCATCCTTCATTCGAGTTGCCAATTTTTTTCTCTTTTTGTTCCGAACTTCGAAGAAATGCTTGGGGTGGTGTTTCTTAATCATTCCAATTTCTGTAACCAAAATTATATTTTAACTTGGAACTAATAGATTAAATTATTTTTTTTTATTTTTGTTCCGACTTTCGATACGAAAGTAACGGAATATTTGTGCTCGGGGTGGGTTTTTTTTTCTTCGGACAAATTTCGACATTTTAACTAGCCATTTTTGACGGAATTTTTAAATATCATTCGAAAGCTATTGTTGTCTTAAGCTTGAATTTGAAAAGATATTTTACCTGTGATCATTTTTCATAAAGTTATGGGGGTTTAAAGACTGCCATTTTGGCCAATTTGGGACAATTAACGCGCGATAAATTTCGCGCTATTAACGCGTCAGCGAGATTTAATCCGTCTTAGAAATCGCTCCAAATTGGTTCAAGGATGCTTTTATGCCCTAACTAATTTGTTAATAGGCGCAAAGTCTATCACTTTGTACTTACTATGACGTGTGGGGGGATGTTTTTACATAAAATCTCAAATTTTTTCAAAATTTTTTAAAATTTTTTTCTGTTACATTGAAATTTTTCATGTTATTAATGCTCCATAGACCTTAAAAGGCAGTCGGAGCATTCATGGCTTCGCCCTGATGCGAGCAGTCTTGTTTTGTTTTAAGAGAAAATCTGAGAGCATAGAAATGATAAGACAAAATCTAAAAGTGTACTACGTGAGAAGCTACTTATCTATGAATTTTTAGAGCTACTATGTAAGGTTTGAGTTCATAGCAACCGCAGTGCATGAAAAACAAATATAAAATATGTTTTTAATAACTTTTGAGTAGGACAGTTTCAGTTATGAGTTAGGACCGAAGTGTATAACTCATAGAGTAATTTCGGATAGGGTACACCGTCTGCTCGTCACGCTATCTTATTTTCGGCCGGATAGATTCGTGCAACTTCTTAGTCTAATACCGATCCTAATCTTACTCTTATACTATCTAGTCTCAGGTTGTTTAACTAGTCTCTGCTAGGCTCAATAGATCTAGGGTATACTGGTTTATTGCGGCTGCTGAAGTGCTCGGGAGAGTCCAACTAATTTCTAAGTTAAATTCAAATCTCTCTGGTGCTGAAATTACAAGTAACTTCAGCACTTACAAATAAGTGGGTTGTTAGTTAGATGGATCATGATTGGTTAATATTAAATACTTTACATTGGTAAAA
The DNA here is from genome assembly GCF_963678635.1 of Symsagittifera roscoffensis. Lineage (NCBI taxonomy): Eukaryota > Metazoa > Xenacoelomorpha > Acoela > Convolutidae > Symsagittifera > Symsagittifera roscoffensis. The sequence continues at coordinate 20,072,244 of NC_087066.1, read as the reverse complement.
TATCTAAATTATCCAATCATAAAATGTAGTCTAGATCAGGTTCCACCCATCCGGGTTTTACAGAGTTTTTTAGAATAGTTCTTCTGCAATTCGAAGGATGGATGATGGACGTTGGTGTTTGGCGAACATCTTATTTCTTCTGTTTCCTCTTTGTTAAAGAAGTTCCAGGAAGCTGGAGTTAGAGACATAAGACGTTGTGTCTTCTAGTGACAACGACTAAGTCTTTGCAACAAACTCAAATCTGATTTCAGAATGGTTTGCTATGTCAGGTTTTTCTGTTCTGCGTGGAGAACTTCTTTTGTGTCTGATCTAATTTGGGAATGGCGTGGAGATTGTGCGTGGAGGGGATGCCTGGTTACTCGGATCTGTACGTATACTTGAACATCGAGGTGGTCATTGGTCTAGTTCAATGAAGTCCTTTTCTGCGAAGTCAAGTCGTACTCTAAATCCTTTGAGTTGTGATTGTGAGTGGCATATCGATTGTGGTTGGCCATTCTCTCTCGAGTGTAGTGGGGTCGTTTTGTCTTTAGATGTTCGTCCTTGGTGTTGTATTCTGATCTATGTATTGCATAATGTAATTTACATTTTATAAAACATTTATTAGTTTAATATTTTTTAATTATGATTTTAGTTAGTTGTTTTCACAAAATCTTTTTGTTTTAGTTCGGTTATTTTGAAGAGTTACTCACACTTGAGTAGCTCTTATTAAAAATAGAGGTGTGGTCACAAAGCGTGGATGTAGCGCGGTGGGTTAGGCCGGCTATAGAGCATGCTCAGGACGTCCTTCCTGGTGGGTTAGGCCAGGAGTGGGAGTATGATTTCATGCGGTTTTTGTGAGGGGTCCTGTTATGTGACAACGTTTTATGTTGGGTTTGTTGTGGTTTTTCTTATGTCTTGTTGGTTATGTCCTTTTTCCAAAAAGCAAATTGTTCGCGGTATGGGTTTGTCTTTCGACTTTTTTGTGTTTTATTATTTCTTTCTTAGACTTTATAATAGTCTTCAAAAGAATAAATTATCCAGTTTTAAACTGGGTTAATCCGGTTTGGGTACCGTTGGTTTCCTTTTCTTAGTCATGCTGTTATTCTATGATTTGTGGTATTTAGTAAGCTGCGTTGGTTAGTTTTGTTTAGTATATGATTCCTTTCCAACCGGGTTAAAGGAAAGTTTGAAACATGTTATTATATGTTAGAGTTGTTGAGTGTGAAAACTTGAAACTGAAATTCATTATTTTAAACAATTCTTCGTGGGCGAGCTGTGCGAGTGTGGATAGAATTTCTGTGCGAATGAATGAGAATATCAAAAGGTTAGTACTGCATTTGCATTTTACTAATTTACTGCATAGAATTTGGAAATTTACTGCTAGTTTATGGGGGAATTTTAAGTTACAAATTTTCATCGTAATTAGATTTACTGCTTGTGGGGAAAATTTTAGAAATGAATTTACTGCATTGGTATTAAATTTATGAATTTATAAGTGTAAGAGATTAATAGAATTGTTGAAATCTGTTTGATGAAATTTGCGATCTTTATTTGTTTTTTGTGGTTTTTGTAGGTGATCGTCGGATGAAGGCTAAAAATCTAAGGAAAACATGGATAAAGTATGGTGAGTTTTTTAATATTTTAATTAGTTAGTAATATTCATTTAATTCATACTTACCTGTTAGTCGTCGGGGAAAAAACCGTGGGGGAAGATGTCGTGAATTAGTTCTGAAGTTGTTAGTAGTTTAGCTAAGATGCGGATGATATTTTTAGTCTGAAGCAGTGGCCAAAGCAATTGAAGTGCCTTAATAGTGGTTAGTTCTTCAGTGCCAACTGCAAACTCATAAGGTGTGTTTTGGATTAGATTATATAATTTGTGATTGAATTTAGTGTTGTGGATGAATTCTAAAATTGGGATTTCTATAGGTTGTACAAACTCGTGCGGGATAAGGAAGGGTCGGGATTCTTCGGCGTTGAAGGTCTTGGTGGTGGGACAGAAGATGTACATTTGGGTAATGGGATCATAATTGCGAAGAATACCATGAAGGTTAGTATCTTTAATGCAATATGTGAAATTTAGGAAAAATGGTGAAGTGTATTTGGAATTAATGAATTGAAAACGATGGTGTGGTTGTCTAGAAGGTGTGTGTAGGTCAAAGTGATTTTGGATGAAGCGATAATAACTATATGTGTGGGTTTGTTTAGTGCGCAACATAATATCGTGTGAGCAGTGTAAATCTCTTTCGTGTGGTGCAAGGAAATGAAAGGTTAGTGAAAATATTTGGAAGCGTTCTTTAAAACTTTCGTATGCTTGTGTGTCTGTTAGTGCTTCTGAAATAATGTGATCAAACTTTCGGTCGAAGATGTTTAGTGTAAATATATATGGTGTCTTGATGAAAAATTTCTCGGTAATTTGTGGATTAGCGAAGCGATCGTCGTCTAAGAATTGATCTTGGTTAGCTCTGATGATGTTGTGATCATAGTATTCGAGTGTATATTCGTTAGCTCTAGGTGCAGTGTGTGTTTTTAGTGATTTTTTATATCCAACGTAAGTAAATTGTCTAGCGGTTAGTGGTGTAGTGAGTCGATATAGCATGTCCGTATTTCGCTCTATATCGATGTGAGTGTTAGATAAAGGTAAGCAAAGAGGGTTAGTAAAATGATAATATGATGTCCAAGAGAGAGTGGGCATTAAAACGTATTCATCTACAAAGTTGCGTGTTTCGTTAGTGTCGTGGGGGGTGTTTAAGGTGTATTGTGGGAATGAGGGTAAGGTGATGGCTAAAAATTCTTTTGTGTTAGTATGCTTGGGGTGGTTGATGTATTCACGGGCTGTTCCTGGTTTTGCTGAGAAAGGATGGTTGGGGAACTTTCTTTTAAAAGTGCGGTAAGCTCTATTAGTGTTGAGTGGAGATTCAGTTGATGTGGATGATGGTGCTAATGATTCAGTGTAATTTGAAGAGGGTGTAGGGGTAGGGGGGTTGGATGAATTTATTGTGGAGGAGATTTGGTTTATTGTTGGGGTATGGAGGTGGTAGGGTTTTTGTTGAAGGGTAATAAAATTATCTAGCTCTGGGGAGATTCGGGGGGTGTCTGGAGAATGAGATGATTGGTCAGAATGAAGTGAGGAGTAGGTTGGGGTAACTTGGGAAGCATAAGAGGGTGTGGAAGTGATTGGGTCAGGGTTATTGGATAATATGGGTTGAAAAGGGGGTTGAGAAAATTTAGAAGAGTTATGAAAATTATTGGATGGGGATGGTTCTGAGTCGGCAAATTCATCGGGGGTTTCAATATTCGGGTTATTGAGTTGTGAGATGGAATATAAAACTGAGATGTGTGAATTAGTGTCGGAATTCATGCCTGATGTTACATTACTAGATGGAAAATCGGGTGGCGGAAAAGCAAAAAGTGGTATTATTGGGATTGGAGAGGTAAGATTGGTTGGGTGGGAATTTGATCGGTGTAGTGATCCAAGTTGGCGGCTCATCGTGGGCTAAAAAAATGATTATTTTGAGACTGAAAAGCGGTGGTATGGGGTTGTTCAATAATTTGTTCATAAGTATTATCATCTTGTGATTGGTGTGTCATTATATGTTGGATGGGACTTTGTGATGTGGTGAGTCGAAAATTTGGATTATGTGTGATGGCTAAATTTCGAAAATTTCGTGGGACTAGGGATAGTGGATGGTTATTTGGTAGGGGTGGTAATTGTGGTGCCGTTGGCGTTATGTCTACATTGTTATGTTCTTCGTCGTATGTATTTTGTCGTGTTGCTATTTTTGTGTTATATTCTTTTATTTGTGCGTTTAAAAGAATTTTGTTTATAGATGTAGAAAAGATTCCAAAAATCCTGCAAAGAGTATGCGTGCTACGCTTGCTTGTCTGTTTACTTGTGTGTGTATAGCACATGTGTTGTAGATTCCTTTTAAAAGTGAGAAAAGAAATCCAATAAAGTTAAGCATTGCGTATAAAATAGTCAATTTTTCTAAGATGTAGTAGGGCCATCCTAGAAAATCGAGGATCTCATTTTTGAGTGTAACAAAGCTAAAAATGTTAATTGGTGATATATCTTGGGGACGGTATTTTTCACCGTTTAGATATATATAATCTTTAATGTCTTTAAAATATCCGCTATAGTCTTGCGTGTAGATATCGGCAAATCCTGCGGTTTCTGCAAGTTTGCGTAAATTTTGGTCTATTGATTGTCTTTGTATAGTGTCCATTTGTGTTAATAATTCTTGGAATTGTTGTGTTCTAATGTGATGTTGAATATCTGATTTTGAATAGATTCCTATTGATTGTAAGTCTATATTTGGGTTTCGAGCAATAGCGCGAATGCTTTCTGGTGAAAATTTTTTGAGTGATTGCATTAATGTGGGATATGGAGTGAGAAGATAATATTTATTTTCATCAGGGTTTAGTTGTACTACATTGTGGCTGTTTTCTGATCCACATGGGACTGCGGTATCCCAGAAATAGGTTCTTCGTGAAAGTGTATCTACGAAATGTACTTTATTCTTATAAAAGATAGGGATTCTTTTATAACATCGTTTATCTTCAAAAACGTATAGTGGTGATACTTTTTTAGTACAAGTATAAAACCATAAGATGTTTCCTTCATAGTCTAAAAAATTTGATCTATTTCCAGATAATAAGTATCCTGCATAGGGTATTTTTAATACTGCTAGTGCAAGTGATTGTAATATTTGTGTTCGTTCTAATTCGCATAGTTGGTGTAGTGTTTCTAATTCGGAGAGTGACATTTCTTGAAAAATTCGGCTAATTGTATAATCTAGTTTCATATCTAAATGAATATCATAGTGGATATTACCGAAATATGTAGTATTCATTAGTGATAATTCTTGTAAGCGTGTGCTTCTGGTGTCATGGGGTTTTAGATGTCCACCAGGTTGTCCGTTGCTTTTTTCAAAATTAACTGGTATATAGGATGTTCCTTCGTTTGGAGGATGACCTGTGGCATATGGGTCGATTTTTACTTTTCCAGTGGTCATGTCGAATCCTTTTTCGTATTCAACTAATATTTCAGAGTATTGTGTTCTGTGAAGTGGATTCCTGTATTTACATGCAAGTTCTGTTTCTTGATATATTTGAAAACGTGTCAATTTATTTTCTATATTGTCTATGTTTCTAAAATTAGAACTTAGTTTTCGTGATGGATGGACTTGTTCATATGGAATTGATTGTATAAAATATTTTTCGTGAAATTTTATCATACGAGCGTGTATTTTTGCTACTTGAAATGTTGTACATGTATCTTCGGGGAACCAAACAATTGTTGCTTGTGTTCTCGTTGTAGGGTCGCAATAACCTTGATCATTTTTACAAGGTAATCGGATTCCTTGATAGATCATTGTATTATCTGATAAATCTCGTGTTAGTTGTATTTTTTCGAGTTGTATTTTCCAATCGAAAAACATTATTTCTTGGTATCCTTTATTTTTTGTGTCTGCTTTGCAGTTTGATGGGTCATTTATACCAATGTGTGGTATCCAATGTTTATCGTGTAGGTCATAGGTTAATCGTCCGTGTGCGCCGTTATATGGGTATTTTTCGTCTAGTTTTATATGTCCTTGATGTCTTTCAAGTTCTGCTTGATGTACAGAGTCTGAAAAAACTTGGAAATATACTAACTTTCTATCTGTGTTTTTATTTTTTGTGATATTTAGTCGGAGTAACTCGTTTTTACAATCTTCGGGGTTTAGATGTAAAAGTCGTTCGATATTACTCTGGTAGAATGATTCATGGTCAAGTCGGTTTTTATTTCCGTTTGAGACTTGTGAACAATGTACTTTCTTTTCGGAAAATGTTGCTGTGAATTTATAACCTGTAACTGTTGTTGCTCGGGCTTTTGAATAGAGTGTTGCTATTACATCTGTGGTTTCTATAGCTTGTGGTTCTGTTTCACATTGTGATACTTGATTTATTGCATATTTATGTAGTGTTTTTTGTTCATTTTCTTCACAATCGTAATGTGTTACTAATAAATCTTGTGGTCCTGTACGAGGGGAAGGGTTTATGTTTTGATTTGAGATTACTAGAAAAAGGAGTTGGAGGAAAATTAATAATTTTAGAATATACATGTGTATGATAATCCTGAGTATGGATTATAAAATGTAATGTAGCCAATTGTGTTTTTGGTATATCTGTCGTATTTGTATATTACTTCAGTAGTTATAAACGGTGGTGGTAGTGATTGAGCTGTTATGTTAGGTGGATTTAATGGGTAGGGATGTTGGGTAATATTATTTAACTTAACTGTGATTTCAAACTTTAATTGTAAACTGTTTTGTTGGAGTATTTGAATATTGTGATCACGGATATCGTTGTGAATATCTTGGCGATATTGTAATCTATTAAGTGCCCAGTTATGAAGGCGGTTACTTTCTTGATGTTGTCCAAATAATGGTGGAGGTGCTGTAAATGTATTCCAATCTAGTCTTAAAGGAATATTTATTGATGATTGTTCTCGATATCTGGCGTCGAGATTATTTGGAAAATTTAAGTTAAATGGTGGTGGTGAAATCTGGCTTATTGATGGTGTTGATGGTAGTGATAATGTTTCTGGTAGTGATGAGGATGTTGTTGTATCCGTAGAAATATCTATTGGATTATTGACTAAATTTAATTCACCTTGTGTAAATGAATGTGTTGTCCAATATGGTAGTCGTGATGCCTGGTTTGGGGGGTTAAAGGGATTTTCACGTATTTGTTCAGATGTTGGTGTTGAACCTAAGTAATCTGATGGTAGGCTTGAGGTGCTACGTTGTGAAAGAAGCGTAGGGGTTTCTGGTAATATACCAATGGGGTTTTCTGGAGTGTTTTGTGATGGGGATTGAGGTATATCAAAATGAACTCGGGGGGTTTGAAAATTTCTGTTTCGTCGAGGATGTATAATTTGTCTATTTATTTCGACTGTATTTTGGTTTTGACTAGGATTTCTTATTCTACTTAGTTCTTGTGGTAGTGTTGGGTATAGGTTATATGTTGGTTCGCTTAGAGGTGCTTGTCGTTGAACTGGTTCTAGTGGTTCTGATAAACGAGCATGTCGTTCTTCAAAAGTGTATGGATTGTCTTGAAAAGAAATTCGTGTAGATGTTTGAGGATTTTGAGTAATTGAAGGTGGTGTTTGGTTATCTTGGGATGATGTCGGTGAAGACTGATTCTGTGACTGTTGGGTAGCAATTTTTGATGGATTTTTGAATTGTTACTTTAGTGGGAAGGTTTATGTTTATTATAATATTCTTCCAAAAAAATAATTAGAAAAATTGTTGCTAGGGCAAATGTGATGATTGCTTTCTTTATACATTTGCATATTGTCAAAATGAGGGATGATAAAAATGTTATGAAAATTACAAACAATAAAAAAATATCAGTTCTACTGAAAATTGTTCGTATCATTTAGACAAGTTATATGAATCGTACCTGTGGATATAATCAAGGGTTTTGGAAAGTTGGAGGAATAGTTCGAGTATAGTGTAGAAAATTAAAAAAATGTTACAAAAAATGATTAGGATTATTAGAAAAGATTCAAGTATATCAAAAAGAAATATTATAAAGGTTTCAAGTATTGTAAAAAAATGTTTAAGATTTATGAGTATTTGAGTAACTGATTGAGAGAAGAGCATTTAAGAAATGATCTCTTGGTCGAATATTTTTTGCTGTTTGAGGCGATTTTCTAGTGTGGTCGGATTATTTATTAGTTTTTTGACAAGTGGGTTGAGTTTTGTAAAAAATTGTTGGGGGCAATTTTCATGGTGATCGGGAGGTCTTCTTTTTCTTTATTTTTGTTTGTCAAATGATCCGGGGTATGGTGAGATTTTTATACTTTAGGCTAATTAAAATGTTCATTTTGTTACTTTAGGCTAAGTTAACAAATTTGTTTTGGGGGTATTCGTGGTCTGAGTTGGGGAAATATTGTTGATCTTTGGGTTATTAGATAAGGGAGGGGTACGGTATTATGGTGATATTTATTTTAGTTGTCAAGTTGGAGTGGTTTGCTTATTTTTGACCTGGAGGTCGTAAAGTTATAGTTATAGATGTGCCTGGAGTTCTATATGATTCGTCTAATTGGTCTTAGTTTGAGTTAGAGAAAGTGACGGATTGGATGAATCCTATTGGTCTATTTTGAACTAGAATTATTGCGTACTTGTCAGCATGTTATTTTGAAAAATGTAAATGAAAAATGTTTCGGAGGTTTCAAGATTGTGAAGTATAATGTTAAAATTACTTTTGAAATTCCACTTTCTTTAAAATTTTAGATTGGGGGATGAATATTTTATAGTTTTTACGTGGTTGATTTCGGAGTCTTGTTGTTTTTCTATTTTCTGATTTGTCGATTTGTTCTTGGGGTATTATTTTTTCGGTCATTTTTCTATTTTTTCTTTGTTTTGGGGATTCTTTATGGTTTTGTGTATTGTTTTTGGTGGCGGTTGGTTTTGTGTTTTGATTTTCGGTGGGGTTATCATTTTGTTCTGTGTTTTTCAGATGTGGTTCATTTTGAATGATTTTTAATCCTGTGAAAGAATATAATTGAGTTAATTCGCGGAGTGCGTATTCTTTTGGGTAATAAGGTAATAGGTTGTTTCGATGTTGAACGATTTCTTTTTTGTTTGAGTCGGTAATTTTATATGTGACATCAGTGGGTCTTGCAATTATTTGGTATGGTCCTTTTTGAAGGGGTTGTAATTTTTTAGAAATTCCTTTTTGAGTATTAAAATTAGGTATTAAAACAAATGTTCCAATTTTTAATTCGGAGGCTGGTGTAAAACGTGAATTGATTTGTTCATTAATGTTTTGTCTTTGTAATAACTTTTTTGTTATTTTTTGATAAATTTCATTGTGTTTTTTATCTCTATTTAGAATCCATTTGGTGTGTGTACCGGAGGCTAGTTTAAGAATTTGTGGGTGATGAAAATGATCTTCATCGTGTGTATGTAAAGGTAGGTTATAACAAATTGAGTCTTTATTTGGTTGACAATAACCTTGTGCGTTTTTATGAGAATTTGCTGTAAACATTATTGGTTTGCGTGGCTTTTGGTTAAAAACCATTTCGTATGGTGATATTCCTAAAGTTGTCGTAATTTGTGAATTATATGCTAAGGGAAATAATTTTACATCTGCTGACCATTCGGTATATTTTGTATCATTTCCGTTGATGATACATCTAAGATATTCTTGTAATGAACGGTTCATACCTTCGACTAAGCCGTTTGTCCAAGGTGCATGAGATGTACGTGGTTTGTGTTTAATGTTATATAAATGACATAGTGTGATAATTTCATTATTTATGAATTCTGTACCGTTGTCTGTAACTAAAATTTCTGGTAGTCCGAATTTTGCTATCCAGTGTTCATAGAGTGTTGTGTAAGCGTAATAAGCGTTACAATGTGGTACTGGGTTAAGTGCTACATAATGTGTAAATGCGTCAACAATTACCATAATGTAGGAGTTTCCTTCGGATGAGGGTGAAATTGGTCCTTTGGTATCAAATGAGATACGATGGTTAAAGTACAAGCTTTGTCCTTTAAAATCTTGTTTTTGTGCTATTTGTTTTTGATTTGGGTAAGGTTTATTTAGTTGACATACTATACAGTCATTGCATAGTACTTTTATCCAAATTGGTGCATTTGGGAAGTAAAAATTTTGTATAAAATTTGAATATGTTTTTTCTGATCCAGAATGTCCTTTAATATTTTGCGTATGTGAAATATTAAAAGCTATAAGAATCATACTTAAAGGGAGACAGGGAACTGTAGATTCATTCAGGTTATACTCTAAAAGGTCTGTATTTTCGTTAATTGTCGTGTTGTTAAATTTGCGAAAGTATCGGAGGAGTGTTTTGTTTCCTAGAATGGTTGAATCTGCCTTGACAGGTTTAGTTTTATATTTGTGCCATGATTTTAGTTGTCTAATTATCGGGTCAAGATTTTGATATTGTTTCAGTGTTGAAATTGTAATCGTTTCTGTTGGAGGGAGAAAAATGTTTTCAATTTCGAATTTAGATAAGGGTATTGTATCAAGTGGGTCGTGAAGGTCAAAAACTTGATTTATTGTGTATTTTGAATCATTTGTTTGTGGTCCTGATAAATTTATTTTATCAGTTAAATCTTCTTTTTCAATTAGTGGAAAATGGTCTTTTTTAGGCGGGTGTTGTTTTGTTCGTTTTTGTTGGGTGTTATTTTTTATCCATTGAGAATATGGGATTGGTTTGAAAGTTGATGTTCCAAGTAGATCAACTTCATAATGATTATTTTGACAATCTAAATAAAGTGGGAAATGTTGTAAATTATTTATTTGTGATTGTTCAATATCAGTTTTTACTGCATATTTGCATTCCAATCGGGACGATGTTTCGTTTTCTGCAAGGTAGAATTTTATGTTTTCGGGTATTTCAACTGTTGTTTTTCGTGTAAGTAATTCAGGTGGTGTATTTCGACTTAAGGTGTCTGGTAATGCAAGATTTTTTCCTGCAGTCCAAACTATATGTAAGTTTGGAAATTTCATTAGAATTAGTTGAAATCTGTAAACTCGGTGGTTTGGGTTAGATTTTTGTGTAAAGAGAAAGATGATTGGTTTATGGTCTGTGAATAGAACTGTTGGATGTTTTGATCCAAGTATCAGAAATTCATATTCTGTCAGTGTATATATTATGGCTGTACATTCTCTCATTAGAGTTGAGAGTCGTAGCTCTGCTTGAGTGAATAATCGAGAATTTGCTGATATGAGGTTCATTTTATTTGTACCATTATGTGATTGTAATAGTGCTGCACCGATGCCAAAGTTCGAAGCATCGCACATTGCATAAAATGGTTGATTTGAATCTGGAATTGTGTTTGAAATTTGTTCAGTTAAAAGTTTCTTTATTTCTTCAAATCGTGTTTGATGTTCTGTGTTCCATTCAAAATTATTTTGTTGTCTAAGGATGTTATAAAATGGTCGTAGATATAATTGCATTTTATAAACATATTTACTTAAAAAGTTTAACATTCCAAGAAATTCTTGGATTTTCTTTTTATTTTTTGGTGGTTGAAGTTTTTGAATAGCGTCAATGCGTGATTTCAATGGAGTGATTGTTTTTCTTTCTATATTATGTCCTAAGAATTTAACTCTTGTCAAAAAGAAGTGTGATTTATCGGGGGCGGCCTTCAGATTTTCGTTCTGAAGTATTTGGTGATATTTTTCTAAAACATTGAACATCTCGTCTTTTGTTTGTGATTGCATAAAAACATCGTCTAAATAGGTGATTGCGTTTTTCTTGAGTATTAGTGGTCTAAAAATTTTGCTCATAAAATCTGAAAATGCTGCTGGTCCTATGGATATTCCATAGAATAAGCGGTTGAATTCATATTGTTGGTTTCCGATAACAAATTGTGTTAAACGTCGTGATTGTTCATCTAGTGGCATTTGATTGTATGCACTATTCATATCGGCGGTTGTAAAGTATTTGCCGTTTATTTTTGTTAAAATAACTTGTATTGGTTCAATGGGCCAATTACATTTTGATTCATCTATAAGTGAATTAAGGTATCTAGCATCGAGAACGATTTTTAATGATTCTCCTTTAGCTAGAATGATAACAGGGTTGATAAATGTGTTGCCTTTTGGTTGTTCTTCTTTGTTTACTGGTGATATAATGTTGTATTGTTCTAAAATGTCGAGTAATCTGTTTACTTTATCATGTAAGTGAATTGGTACTTTACTTGCTCTCTGTTTTTTGAAAACTGCGTCTGGTTTTAACGGGAGATGTAGTGATGAACTGATTTTTCCAACATCGAATTTTGATGTTGCATAGACTGATGAATATTTAATTAGCTGTTTGGCTAATTTTTCGAATTCGTCTTGTGTTATTTGTGAATGTTGGAAATTAAACATTGTTAAAAATTTTTGTTGGTCCTCTGTGTAGTTACTTATGTTGAATGTAGGTTTGAAATATGGAGTTTTTTTGAAATAATCCGTATTTCTGTTATCGTTACTTATTATATTATTTATAGATAATTCTTCATTAAGAATTGTAGATTGGCAAATATCTAGTAATTGGAGTATATTATTTACGCGATAGGCTTTTTCGTGTATTGGTGATATTGTAGCGTTGGTTTCACAATATCCTAAAAGTCCTAAAGGTAATGTTACTTGGTAAGGTGTGTTGTTATAGACATGTAAGGAAATGATATCGGAATTCGATTTTTTCAAATATTTTATGGATGAGATTGTGATTTTGAAAAATTTGTGAATAGGTTTGAATTCAAATTCTGACATATAAAATTTTTGTTTGTTTTGTTCTTTATCATATTGGTGAACTTGTTTGATTGAAAAATTATAGATATTTCCTGATAGTGGTTTTAGGTGTTTTCTTTGTTGGTTAAATATCGGGTAGAATTTTGAAAAGAATGGTGGTTGTTTATTTAATCTTTGAAAAAATGTTAAGGATGTTTCTTTTGTTTTTGTATATTTATCTTTAATTAATATTTTACTATTTAGTATGTTAATTGTTGGTATATACTTCGAAATAAATGGTATTCCAATGATATTATATTTAATGTCAGTGATATGGAATATTTGTTTAAATGGCTTATTTAAAATTTTGCTTTGCTCCATTGTTCTGGTGGGGAGGAGAAATAATTGGATTTTTCCGTAGTTTATCAATGTTGATCCTTGTGCTGTTGCTAACTTACTGGAGGTTTCAAGAGGTGTTAGCTTTGGGTGTAAAGTTTTTATTTCATTCCATGTGGGGATGTTTATTATGTTTGATTCTGCTCCTGAATCAATTAAAAAATCTATTTCAAGGTCTGGTGGTTGAAATTCTTTATTTCTTGGGCTTTCTAAGAGAAATGGTATTGTCCAAATTTTTTCTTTGGGTTGTTGTTTTTGTATATTTTGATAAATGTGGTTTGTATTCAAGCATTTTGATTTGATATTTTTATTGGTTTGATTTGTAGTGTTAATCTCATTTGTTTCTTGCGTCGTTGGTGTGGAATTTATGGGTGTAGTGTAATAATTTTGAAGAAATTCTGATTGATTTTCATATATGTGTGATGAAAAAGGTTGTTCATATATGACAGATTCATAGTCATTTTCGACTTTTATCATATTGATAGAAAGAGTGTTTTCTGTATCACTTTCTGAATCTGATGATGTACAGTTTATTTGATTGAGTTGTAACGTATCAGTTACTGTGTCATCAATACCTGGAGGGTCTGATGTTGTTTCTGGATTAGATTGTACTTGATTGATTTGTCTTTGATGTTTAGGTGTACTACTTCTGTGGCGATTATTAGAATTATTATAGTTATTATTATTCCGGTGTGGTGATTGGGAATAATTTCTATAACGATTATTATAACTTGAGTGTCGATTTTGTGAATTATTTCGCGATCTGTTTTGGTAATTATTGTTTGGTCTGTTATAGTTCGATCTATTATATGAGTTATTCCTTGATTGATTGTTCGGGTAATTCTGGTTTCGGTTGTTTGAATAACTTCTATTTCGATTATAGGAGTAGTTTCTATTCCTATTGTATGATGAATTTCGTGATTGGTTGTTTGGATAGTAGTTATTTGTTGATTGGGAATTAGATCTAGAAACAAATCGTTGTGTATTTGAATTTGATCTGGAGTAGTTATTTCGACTATTTGGTCTATTGTAGTGATTTTGTGATGAATTATTCGTGTTTCTTCGTTCTGGTGATCTTCCTCTATAACTTGAGTTATATGGTGATTGATTTCTTGTATAACTTGTATTGTTCGGGAGTGGTTTTCCTGAACTGTTGTTGCTGTAGACTGTTTTGTTCGGTAGATTTTGATCTTTTTTCATGTATTGATAGAATGATTTATTTGGTTCTTTATATTTTTGAGGTTTATTTTGATTGTCTTGCTGTTTTTGTCTACATTCGGAAATACTATGTCCGTATCGTCGGCAATAATTACACCATTTTTTGAAAGATGGTTTGCCTTTAAAGTTTGGGTTTTTTTCGTAAATATTGAGTATTTCAGTGATTTTTTCAACGAGGTCTGTCTCTGATTCCTGTATATTATTAATATTAGTGGGAGTCGTTTCAATTCTGTTAACGTATTGTAATTTCAGATTTTCCGTTTCTTCTAGTTTCATCGTGATTTCTGCTTGTTCTAATTTGTCTACTAGTTTTCGAAAATCTAAATCGGGTTCTCGAATTGAAGAAGGATGGGATGCTCTCTTTTTTATTGCTATTTTCCTTAATTGTGGTGTTAAGGTCATCATTAAGATTTCTGTCATCTTTGTGTTTTTATAGTCGTGTGTATTTAATGAATATGCTTTTCGAACTAGTGTTTCGATTCGTACTGCTATTTGCTTGATGGTTTCGTTTGGTAATCTGCGAATTTCATTACATAAAACTCTTTGTTGTTGTTTGTTTCTTTCGGAGTCAAACATTTTTGAAAATTCCTGTGTAAACCTTTTCCAGTTTGATTTTATTTCTAGAGGTAGTACTGAAAACCATTTTTGGGCTGCGCCATCTAAGGTTGTTTGTATTAACGCTGTGCGTCGATGTATCCAGTTTTGATGTAGTGGCGTATTAATTGGTTCAGGTGCAATATTTAAAATCAGGTTTGCTGTTACTGCATTTAAATAATCTTCTACAGAGTATTCAGGGTCTGTTCCTGTGAAAACCATTAAAGGTTTGTTTGATGTTATTGATGATCCACCCATAAGGTATGGATTCATTGTCATTTGTAATGATTCTGCTGCATTTGGCATTTGAGAAAAATTTGAAAGTTGGTTTCTTGTTATTTCATGTTGTTGGAGATAATATGGGAGTGGTATTTCATTTTGCATTTGTGATGCTTGATACGAGTGTGCAGTCATTGGATTTTGTTGTTGAATTGGTTGAAAAGATTGTGTATTAATTAGATTTTGTTGTTGAATTGGTTGTTGATGTTGTGCATCTATTGGTTGTGGAGAAAAATTTCTATGATTTGTACGTGTTCTCTGTATTCCTTGTCTACGATATTCTTGAGTATTTGGTGCAAATATATCTGGTTGTAAGAAATCATCATCTGAGGATAAATAATCCATTTGATAAGATGTCTGTTTTTTATTTTTATTTTGTTGAAAAAATGGGTAATTTTCACTGTGATCCTGTGGAGGATTTGTTTGGAAATTTATTGAATTAGGTTGGGTCATTGGGTTATCCCAATTTCGAGATCTTGTATATTGGTTAAAATTTCTTTGTGGTTGATTATATGTTTTTGATGGATGTGTATAATTATAATTATGGTCTGTAAAGTTGTTTCTAGTGAATGTTTTGCGTGTTTTTGATGGTATTGTCATGGGTCTGTATGTTTGGTAATCCATATGTGAATATTTAGGGGCAACCGAAGGTTTAACGGTTGATTGTAAGGTTACCTGTGTTTGTGAAGGATTTGTATTTCTTGGTGTTGTTAAATTTGGGCGTATTGGTGAAATACTTTGTTGTGTAGTTGTTGTGTGTACAATTTCTTCATTTATGAAGTGTGATGGTGTCTGGATATCTTGTTGAGTAAGATTCCTAGTTCCATTGAGGTTTTCATTGTGTATAACTGTAGAGTTTAAACTATTATTTTGTGTATCGGGCAAAAATGTATTATAGTTTAATGGTGTTGCATCAATGGTTAATGGTATTACTTTTACATAATCTCTTATGTAAGATATCGTACTTATTGCTTGACTTGAGATTGATTGTGGGAAGCTTATAAATGCGGGATGAGACCATTCGGGGTCCCAAACATAATCTGATTGTTCTGTGATAGCGGTATCATCGTTCGAGTTTTGGGGTCTAAAATTTTTTCTTGCTTGTGCAATTAAATCAATATTGTGTGTGAAATAATCTATTATGAACCATGCCAAAACTTTTTGTAGATCGTGTTTTGTATGTTGTGAAACGTCGTCTTTCGTGAAATTTTCTTTAATGATGTTTAAATAACTAGAGAGTAGTGTTATTTCATGTCGTACTCTTAAATGTTTAGATGTTTCTGTCGGTGAGACATTTGTTATTGGGATTTCGTTTTCTAATATCGAAATATAACTATATATTATTGCGAAAACTTCATTGGTGAATATGGAGTTTGCTCTTTGTGAGTTATGATATTGGACGCTTTTTATATATTCTGAAAAAACTTTTGAAAATTCTAAATCAAGATCGTCTGTTTGAATTGTATATTTTCTATTATTATGGTTTGGTGAGGTGAATTCTATGGAGTAGATTCCATACTGTTGTGTTATGTTGCATATATCTTTTAAGTAGTGGTCTATGATTTGTCTTTTGATTTTTACATCTGGGAACTCTGTTTTACATGGACTGATTCCGGGTTCAAATAAATTTAATAGTAAATTTTTGCAAAATATATGCTGTCCTCTATCAGTGGTTGCATCTACTATAAAGGTGAAAATATCATCATCATCTGGACTTTCTTCACCTGGGGTGTGCGTTGAGCTCATTTTTTCTTTCGATGACTGTTAATATGTAATTATTAATGTGTCGAATTGGTTGATTCCAATTGTATAAATGTACTGGTTTGTGTTTATACTGCTTTTTTATTCTTCTTTTTCCTCTTTTTGATGAATTTGAAGTTGTTTCTGAGTCAGAAAAATATAATTGATCGTGAAGTGGGCAATTTTTATCTATTGATTCTTTTAGTTTGTAAAGTTCGTCTAAACTGTTGGTTTCTGATTCTGAAAATGCGTTTCGATTTTTTGAAAATCTTTTTCGTGTTATTTGTCTTTGTTTCGTTATTATTTTTCTTTTTAGTGTTTGTCGTTTTGTTCGAATGTATCCAACTGTTTGTGTATGAGGTGTGATTACAAGGTCGTATTTTTTGTTATCTATTTCACAATTGTGTAAAACGATTGTTTGTTTATTTCCTAGGTTTTTAAATGACATAAGGTTTAGGATGACGGATGCAAAAGGTTGTTAAATGGTTTCTATTTTCTTAAACTGTTAGTTCTTACGATTTTTTGGTTAGCTTAACCTGGGTCTGTTTGTTCAGGGTTGGAGAGAAAAGTATATCGATTCCGAAGAATGATTTTTTACTTTCTCGTGGCTAGTATAAGTTAAGGTGTTAACTTACTTAATCTTACTTAGGGGTAGTGATTGTGTTCAAGGGTTGGAGAATAGTAAATCGATCCACAAGGTTCAGGTATAATTAGAACGCGAGTAGTTCGTTAGATACTATTTTAAACTTACTAAGTCTAAGATTTATCCTGGGTCTGGTAAGAGGGGGGGTCAAGTGAAGGATGAATAACCGAAGTTCTTCACTGTTTATCCTAATTTGAATGATTAGTTTTGTTTAAAAATTTCTATTAGTCTTAGGTCTTTAGAAAGGGTTGGGTAGTGAATCGACGTTTGAGGTCGTTAGACACTAATTAAGTGGGTGGGGGAGAACAAAGTTGTTCTGTTTGATCCAAGGATAAGCCTTGATGATCAAATTTGAAATTTAATTATGTAGAAAATGATTTAAGATCCAAGGATAAGCCTTGATGATCTGGTTTTAAAATTAAGTGAATTTAAATTTTAATAAAATTTTAAATGTGTGTAAAGGAAAGGTTTAGTGTTTTGATGATATTAGTGGGTTTATGATTGCTGTTATGTTTTAGGTGATGGAGCTGGAACAACAGGATGATTTATGATTACTAACCATTTATTGTCATGCTACTAATTTTTATTTTTTATTTTTCAATAAATATTTTTCAAACATGTTTTGTATATTACTGCAGAGTTTTAGGAAAACGATCTTAGATCTTTTTATCAATCGTTATTGTATATTAATAATTTTGTTTAGCGCCTGAAATGATTTTGAAGATTAACTTCAAGGTTTTATGTTTGCAAATGAAAATCTAAATTCATTGCCAGTAGTATTCTAAATATAAAAGTTTGTTCTGGTTTTTGCCTAACTATCATATAGCTATATGGCAAGTTTCTACTTTGTCGTATGTCGTCTCTGGTTCGAGGTCTTCTTCCAATTCCGGGTAGTTCTGTTATGGTTCGGAATATTGGCTCTGATCTATTGAGTCGTAGAGACATTTCGATTAAATTATTGTCGTATAACATTTTTTAAATGTTTTTGTCTAATTTCTAATCTATTTTGGTTAATTCTAAGCTATTAAGGTCTTGTTCGAGACTTATGGTCGCACCAGATGAGTTAGGACCGAAGTGTATAACTCATAGAGTAATTTCGGATAGGGTACACCGTCTGCTCGTCACGCTATCTTATTTTCGGCAGGATAGATTCGTGCAACTTCTTAGTCTAATACCGATCCTAATCTTACTCTTATACTATCTAGTCTCAGGTTGTTTAACTAGTCTCTGCTAGGCTCAATAGATCTAGGGTATACTGGTTTATTGCGGCTGCTGAAGTGCTCGGGAGAGTCCAACTAATTTCTAAGTTAAATTCAAATCTCTCTGGTGCTGAAATTACAAGTAACTTCAGCACTTACAAATAAGTGGGTTGTTAGTTAGATGGATCATGATTGGTTAATATTAAATACTTTACATTGGTAAAATATCTAAATTATCCAATCATAAAATGTAGTCTAGATCAGGTTCCAGTTAGGCAGATACCTGTGCATACAAAAGGTAACCAAAAAATTCATCAATTGTTGGAATAAATTTAAAAAATTGTTGAAATAACTACACAGGTTTTGCTGAAAATAAAATACACGTTTTAAAATTTGAGTATTTTCAGAACTTCATTTAAGAAAGTATCAACTCAACTTTGAGTAGAAAATACGTTGCAAATATTTGCTTTCAAGTGTGGGTATGTTGCATACTGTTTTTCGCTTATGAGTTTAGCAACACGAACGAGTAAAAACTAACGAAGCACATTTAGGGAATAGAGGCAACAGATAATGCACTTCAAAGTTCTACCATTGACAAACTACGCCCATCACACTATTTCCTACTATAAAAAAATTGATTGTTATTATTTTTCAGACAATTTGTCGTTGTAACGGCATTGTGACAAACTAGCATGACAACCGTTTTTTTTTTCAAACCAGGATACTTTTGATAAGGATTCTTTTCACACTCAGGAATTATATAACACGCTCTAGGCCAAATTTTGGATAAAAAAATAGTTTGAAAATAGCATAAGCAGTTTTTTACATACTATAAAATTGTAAAACAATCAATTTTCCCATATTTGAAAATAAACCACGTTTTTTGCAGTGCGTTTTGAATTTTCGCTTTCTGCTCAAATAAAGGAAAAAAAGATAAATAGCATTAGCTGTTCAGCGTTGAAAACTAGTGTTTTGCCTTTCAAAATTAATTTTTATACAGAAAACATATATACTCCCTTGTAGATGACTAGAAAAGTTCTACAACGAAAAATTCAGTGGTAAAGACAAAGCCACTTGTTTTGGCTCTTCGCATCTGTAGCGTGAATCTTCAGCAAGGACTAAGTTTTGACAGATAAATTGAACTTGGCGTGAAAAAAAATATTCTTTTTTTTGTAAATTGGTTACATGAGCACAGATTTGAGCTTGTGGAGTTTTTTCAGCTCATTTTTAAAGATTTTTGATGGAAAAAAGCACATTGCAGATTTTCATTAATGGAATTTGTATAATGAGCGTTTTTTCTACTAAATTTTTTTGATCCTAAATTTGTATCGTTTTTATTTTAAAGTAGATAGGTTAATTTTTAGGTTTTTTTGATATGAAATTCTCGTCATACAGTTTCCTTCCATAAAAATTTTATGACAGACTCTCTATACGAAATAATTCGCCAAGCAGTTTTATTTTAAGGACGTCAACCCGGGATAACATCATACAGGAAATTTGACTCTAACCAAAAGTCAAAAAAGTTAGTTTTCTACCTCCAACAAATCTAAATGTGAAAATCAAGCGCTTTCATAAATAAACACTAAATAAAATTTACATCTGCGCAGGCACAAACGTTTGAAAAGGCTTGCAGAACACGTTATCTTACAAAAATTTAATTGAATTTCTGATTCTATTAAAGATGGATGTTTTTTGTTGTGTTGATAAACTGAGTGTTTTTTTTAATCCGAGGCGAGAATATTTCAAGAAATACACACGTTTTCTTGCCAAATTTTTTTAAAGCTAAATGTTTCTCCATTCACCACACTTTTGTCTTTCCGTTTATGTCTCATGCTGTCGCCAATGGAATATGGTATCTCACCATAAAATTTAAAATGTGCAAAATAAGAAAAAAAGGTTTTAAGCAAATCCAGCAGCAATCGAAGTTCTCATACCAAAAATTAGCTCTGTTAAATTGCAAAACAGCAACAAGCTAACAAAAATTTTCCCATAAAAATTAAAAATATATTTTTTTGCGTATTTCGGTATATCAAATTTTGACCAAGGTTGCTTGTGTTCTCTTTCAATTATCACTGAACAAAAACTAAAGCAGAGCACTCTTCGTATGATTAACATCATGACCAATTCCCATGTTACAATCTGTCAACAAAATGGAATAAAAACCGACTAACATCTATTGTTTTTATCAAATTTAAACTTAATTACCGCCCCCTTTAAAAGCAAGTAAAATGGTTTTTCCCACTTTATATTTCGCGTCAGGCCATTTCTGCAAGAATTTCTGCATTTATAAAAAAAAGTAAGGCGGAAAATTTTAAAAGCGAGTGTACGGCCTACTCGATTTCTTAACCTAAACTTTCTCAAATTGCAAAACTATTCCGTTGACCTCTGCCCCTTACGTTGATTGTCCCTTCGAGCCCCCTCTCCCCCACATGAACCCACCCCACCCGAATCAGTTTTTTTGGTCATTTTGGACAAGTTGGTAAGAAGTTCCATTTTTTGGACTATTTTGGCCGAAAAAAAATGAATTTAAATGGCACGCGATCTCTTGCAATACAGTCCACTCACAGTTTTACTTCTACCCGATTTCTGAATATTTTAAGAAATTTGTTAAAAGGATCAAAAAATAGAATTCAAGTAAGATAAAAAAAATCAACAAAAACATAGTAGCGCAGAAAAAAAATTGAAATGGTCCAACGATTAACCAAATTTATTTTAAAATTTAGAAAACACTCTTTGTGCGTTAAAATTTGCATCTCAATGAAGTGGAAAAAAAATTGGTTATCATAAAGTTTCATTGTCTATATCTATATAAAGGAAACCTAATCGATTACAATTGAAATGCAGTGAATTTTAAAGTTTTATTACATAATTGGAAAATTATCCATTTTAGATTGATTATAATCGATTGTTTG
This sequence comes from Symsagittifera roscoffensis, assembly GCF_963678635.1. Taxonomy (NCBI): domain Eukaryota; kingdom Metazoa; phylum Xenacoelomorpha; order Acoela; family Convolutidae; genus Symsagittifera; species Symsagittifera roscoffensis. The sequence continues at coordinate 20,051,050 of NC_087066.1, read as the reverse complement.
TCACTTACTTAAGCAATGACAAAAAAATTACAATTATTCTTTCTTTTTCCGTGGAACTCCAGTGCGGGTAGGCCTATGCTAATTCGAACAAAACAAAAAAGAAATCTCAGATGCAGCTACAAAGCTCCAATCAAAAACAATCTCAATTGCGATTAATGGAAAAAAATTTATAGCTACAAAGTAAAATCTACTCAATGCAGATGCATTCATCTTGAATCAAACTAGGGTAAAAATGAGTTGGAAAAAGCAAATCAAATTCACAAACCATCCCCATATAACTGTTAAACTGCCAGATTCTCACGCCATTTTAAATTAGCTCACTATCCAGGAAATTTGAGATCGGACAAAATGTAATATTGGACGTTGAAGGTGTTCAAACAATGAATATTTTTTGATTCGAAGAATTCACATTCACTCCGTTTTTTTGAAATTGAGGTTTTGGCAAAAATTTCGAAAATTTATATGCTGTTTTTACAAAATCAATTCATTCAAGTTTTTTTATTTATAATTTTGCAGCCTCTGGATTAACTAAACAATATAAATTCTAAATTTGAGGCACAAAGAAAACAATTTTCTGTTTTGTGACAACTGAAGAATAATTTTAAAGCAACATAAGAGTTTATGCAAATATGATTTATGTAAAAAAAGTCTAGGTACAATTCAAGAAACGTATGTATATTTTCATATTACGGAGCGACAGACTCGTGTTTTTTGAATAGAATAAATTATTTGCTCAACCAAATTAGTAGAAAAAGTGAACCAAAAGTAGACTTTTTTGTTGGATTTTTCTATGACCCGGTTCAAAACTTTTGGATAAACTTTTTCATAAAAAGCGAGAATGCGCTCAGTTTTCAGTTCTATTGGTTCTCTCTTTGGTTTTAGTTCACCACACACGATGTTGTTTATAATGAGACAGTGGGGATGATTAATTGACCCCTGAAGCTAAAAAAATGACCATTCAGCCTTTTCTGATCACAATTTGTGCTCATTCGGTTCCTTTTTGTAGAATTGGGCTCATTCAGCCCCATACTGAGAAGTTTAGGACCCCAAATTGAGCTTAAAATTAGGCTCATTCAGTTACTTTAACTAAAAGTTGACTTCATTTAGTTCGTTTTTCTGAAAATTGGAGACCAGGTTTCTAGGAAAAAGAAATCAAAACGGAGACCATTTCGGACCCAGGAAATGGAGTACTCAAGTTTTCGGATTTTAGGTAGAAACTCAAGAACCTTACAGTTTGTACAAAAGTTAAATACTTTAATCATTACAATATAACGACAAACATAAGAAACGAGACCTTCAACTGAAGTTATGTTGAAGCGGCAACGCGGACAAACCAAAGCATTTTTAACTCAGTTCCGAGCTATTTCACCAAAAACGTTTCAAGTACTAAGAACAATCGGACAATTTTTATATTAACAAAGCTAACAGAAATTTATCAAGTTCAACATAGTTTCGGCAATTTAATTACTCTTTTGACAAGATTCGCTAATTCCGATATTAAAAATTGCGATAGTTAAGCATACTTGTGACCAAATTGCATGCAAGTGCTTCAAGAGAACCGAATTCTTGCTGTGGGATCCAGCGATTTAGCAAGTAGATTTTTAATTTGACCAAACAGATGTCGTCAAGACTAAAACGCGTTGAAAATAATAGCAGACAAGACTGCTCGTATCAGGGCGAAGCCCTGAATGTTCCGACTGCCTTTTAATGTTTAAGGAGCAGTAATAACCTATAAAAAAATGTAAGAAAAAATGAAATTTTTTTCTTCTAAAATTTGAAATTTTTTATGAAAATCATTCTCCCACGCCATTTAAAGTACAAAAAGATAGATTTCGCTTCTTGTAACAAATCAATTATGGCAAATAAGCTTCTTCCAACTAATTTGAACGATTTCTAAGACGGATTAAATCTCCGCTTACGCGTTAAAAGCGCGAATTAAATCGCGCGTTAATTGTCCCAAACTGGTCAAAATGGCCAAAATGGCAATCTTTAAACCCTCATAACTTTACGAAAACTGATCACAGGTGAAATATCTTTTCAAATTTAAGCTCAAGACAACAATAGCTTTCGAATGATATCAAATAATTCTGTCAAAAATGGCTAGTTAAAAAGTCGAAATTTGTCTGAAGAAAAAAAAATCACCCCGAGCACAAATATTCCGTTACTTTCGAATCGAAAGTCGGAAAAACAAGACTGCTCGTATCAGGCGAAGCCCTGAATGTTTCGACTGGCTTTTGAGGTTTATAGAGCAGTAAAAACAATAAAAAGTTTCATGTATTAAAACAAAATGATTTGAAGTCTTTTATCAAAATCATCCCCACCCGCATTATAAATTACAAAAGGATAAATTTTGCTGCTTGGAACAAGTCATTTATGGCAAATAAGCTTCTTTGAACCATTTTGGAACGATTTCTAAGAAGGATTAACTCTCCGCTTAATCGTTAATAGCGCGAAATATATCGCGCGTTAATTGTCCGAAATTGGCCAAAATGGTAATCTTTAAACCCCCATAACTTTACCAAAAAATGATCACAGGTAAAATGTTTTTTTTTTTCAAATATTAAGCTCAGGACAACAATATCTTTGGAAGGAAATTTAAAAAAATTTCGTTAAAAATGGCTAATTAAAATGTCGAATTTTGTCTGAAGAAAATAAACCCACCCCGAGCACAAATATTCAGTTACTTTCGTTGCGAAAGTCGGGAAAAAAACAATCTTGTCGCTCTTGTTCTATTCTGGCCTGAACCTTCTTTTTCGCATGAAAAGACTGTATGAAAGTACCGTGTGTAATTAATTCACTTGTTTCTTGCAACATCTTGCAACATTCTGGCGCAAAAAATAAGTTAAATTAAAATGCATACTCGAAACATGCTATAAAATGGCACGCAATTTGCACACATTGTTAAAAAATAGATTTCTGATGCTATGATTAACGAAGAACAGTTTTTGGACATTTTAACTGCACTGTGTGATGTTAAAAACTTCTCATTCATGTTTCAGTGTTCAAAAAAAAATAATTAATTTTGGAAACCGAAACTTCAGTTTTGACTTCGCAAAATTTTGATGAATAGAAATGGTTTATAATCCCAATGTTGTCGTACGTCAATATAATCAATGATAATTGATTATAATTTATTTAAAAAATTTAAATCCTATGTTTTTTTTAAGTCAAATTAGTCCATTGTAATTGATTATATCAGTTTTAATGCGTTTTTGTTAAAGATTTTTGATAAAATTTTCTCAAAAAGATTTCTCATTTTTTGTTTAATGCAATTGCTACGTATTATCTTTCTTTAGTTGTTTCATTTCACATTACAATTTTTCTAGTTTGTCTCTAATTTTTCATTAGAAAGCAATTTATCCCCCAACCCTGCAATTTACCGCCCTGCAATTTACAACCAGCATTAGTTTATCCCCCTTATAGTTTGGGGCGGGGGTTTAAAACGAGGGGGGGGGGCGTGATATTGAGTATCCGCCCCTGTTCTGGGAGAGGGGTGAAAATTTATCTTGGCATAGACTGTAAACTGGGGGGGGGGGGCAATGATCGGTTGAACGTATTTGAACTTTAACCTGTTTTACTAGAAAACATAGCATAAATTTTGAAAGATTTCTGCAAAAAGATGGAATGTAAGTCTATTAAGAAGTAGATTATAATCGAATATAATGGGTTACAATGGATTTTTATTTCAAAAATAATCAATGACAAAGGATTTTTTGACAAAAGTAATCAATTTTGATGACAAAATTAATGGGTTACAATTGATTATAATTCATTAAAATGGATGTTTTGTCTAAAAAATAATCGTTTATACTGGCAATAATCAACTTCTCGATATGAATTTTACAGCTGTAATGAGTTATAAATGTTTATTTTTGTCTCGGAGATCCATTATAACCAATAAGAATCAATAGGCACTCTATGTGGGTGAAGATAACTAAATTTGGGTGCACCTTACAGAAAAAGCCGCCAGCGATCCATTTTTAATTATTTTGAGAGTTTTCAAAAACAAAATTGATCACACAGACTGTTAGGCAAATCAATGCTATTAGGTAATTCAATGCTAGATAGAGAACGCATCGGCAGTCCACGGCATTAACAATCAGGTTTACTGCTAATGCACAGTAATGAACAATAATTGACAAACAGACGGTGTACTTTATCTGAAATTACACAATGAGATAGCAAAACAACTTCATCTCAACTGGCGTGACTAACGGGTCTAAAAAGACTTGAAAACAAAAAACTGCCTAAACTTAGAATAGTTACGTGAGCAAAAGACTCGATTTTTAAAGTCTCTTTATATCCCAGAAAAATATTTAATTTCTGAATAAAGTATTTCAAAATATAACCTTCCAAACATTTTTTTTTTCAATTTTACCTCCTTGCCTAATTCCCACCCCCTTAAAAAACTTTGGTTTTTCAGTTTATCGAAATAACGACTCGATTCAAAAAAAAATTTACAAACGCCGCACTAAATCTTCCAGTTTTCAATTATTTTCTTGACAGATATGAGCTGGTTCAATAGTTTTATAAAATACGAAATACCTAACATAAAGTTTTGAAACACATCTAAAAGTAATAAACAATTTACCTTAATACACTAAAAGTATCAATTTAGATGTATGAGTTTGTAGTTAAGTACACAAAAAATTGTAAAAAAAAATCATTAAAAGTTTTCGTTTTGGGTACTTATCAATATTTATTATCTAAATTTTGCTTACTTAAACGCGTCTTAAGAAAACAAACATTTTTTTAAAATTCACTAAAGAATTTTAAATTGGAGCTAAAAAGTTTGATAGTTATACACCTACATTCAGTTGACAAGAAATGCTAGAAACTTGAAATAAAAACAAGTTAGTTTTGAAAACTTATCAGTTTCTGTTAACTGATATTTTGCATCGTTTTGATTAAAAAGAATATAACTTGATGCAAAAACTCTAAAATAGAACAAAGGTAAGAAGTTGAACAAATCTAACCTACAATCTAGCATTGAATTACAGTCTCGAACCCACCTGTTCCGGAATACCCAGGCAATCCTAACGAAACAAAGTAAACAGCCCACAGTTTTAGACTAACAGTTTGGAAAAAGCACAATTCAAAATATGTATTTCATCATCTTTTTACTATACTGAAAAAAATTTATTTGGACACAAAAAAAAATTTAGTTATCCAACAGAGAGAAAAAATTTGAAAAGATAAAAAAAGGGTACAATAATAAGACTCAGAAACTAACTTAAATGTAGGGAAAAAACTCAAAGAACAGACGAAAAACATAAAACGAAACTCGAGTGAAACAAAACAACCAATTTGGCCATCATGGAGAAAAAGGACTCAGAAAATTTATTTTGTCACTCATTTCAAAAACAAATTTATATCGATTGAATTACACCAATTTAACACGTAACAAATTACTCGGTCACTTACCAACCTTAGGAGCAAAATATCGAAAAAGCGATGATGAAAACAACGATTCTCCAATCAACTTTGAATAATATCTACAATTCCAAATCATACGAAATGCATACAGAAACCAACGACAGCTTCAGCTTAAACCAAATCTCTTTGACAAGACAATTTTTTTAGCAGGAATAGGCCCATCTAAAGACAAACTTATCAAGAAATCAAAAGACCCGGCTGAGATTGTTACTTCGTAAAAATTGACAATAGCCCCGGGTCGAGATCCCGCTCAAAAACCGCTCAAGATATGAGCGGTTTGAGCGGTTTTTCAGCAAGATTTGAGCGGTTTGAGCGGCTTGGGCGGTTTTTTCGGAAAAACCGCTCAAACCGCTCAAATCTTGCTTAAAAAACCGCTCAAAAACCGCTCATTTCTTGCGGTGTTTTTTGAACGATTTTTCAAGCAAGATTTGAGCGGTTTTTGAGCGGTTTTTGAGCGGTCTTATAAAGAAAACCGATTAAAACCAACAAAAAGGCCTGGAAAGGTAATGTGATCCCGGGTTGACATCCATAAACCGAAAATGCTGATTTTAAATTTCCCCACACCGAAAAAGCTTATCATACAATTCCCTGCATCAAATGTATGGAAAAAGGCTAATCATACAATATGCATACAGTTTCAAAAAACTATTGAAAAAAGATTCAATCTAGTTTCTCCGGCTATTTGAACCAAATACAACAATCTGGTGATGAAAAATAACTACGTTTGTTTTTTTTTTGAAAAAAAATGGTTATCATACAATTTTCATATTTGAAAAGTGTATGATAACCATTTTTTCATGAAAGGCAAGATTTTCAGAAATTGTTCAAACTTGTTTGTAAACAAACTTAAATTATTCAAGAGTGCTTTTGCTCATTTCATAGGACATTGTTCATCAAAAACGAAAATTTAATTTGAAGCTAAAAAAATAGTTATCATACAATTTTTATATATGAAAATTGTATGATAAACATTTTTTCATAAAAGGCAAGATGTTCAGAATAATGTTAAAAAATGTTTTTAATCAAATTTAAAGTAATTAAGAGTGCTTTTGCTCATTTTAAAACACCTTGCTCATGAAAAACCAGGTTTTTTGCTCAGTTTTAATCGTCACAAATTGTTAGCTTACGACGAGTAAAACTGAGATCTCGAAGGGCGGAGCCACACAATTCTTCTTCTCCGAAAATGACTCGGGGTAGGGTTGGGGTTAGGTTTAGGTTAGGTTTAGGGTTTCTTAAGAAGAATTTCACAATTTTTGGAAAACAGAATTGAAAAAAAAAACTAAATTTCTAGCCACAACAATTCTCTTTGGATCAATTCTGAATAACTGACGCAATATTCGTCTTTAGGAAAAATAAAACAGGTTTTTCCATCCATTTATCAAGTGATTCTCATGATTTATCTCAATCCTAGGCCGAAAAAAAAGGTTGAGAACCTAGGCCGAAAAAAAGGTTTCAAAAATTTTTTTACTTTGAAATGAGATAAATATCATGATCATAGAATATCATGATGTCATTGAACTGTAGTATCAAACATTATCCAGGAGAAATAGTTATCACTTTTCAATTGTGGATTGTTTCTAACGGAAATTTTGCTGTTTGATTATTATATAATACTGTAATATCACCAAATTGTTCATACTGATCAAGTATACAACAATCACTAACCGATTAGTCCAGCTACTACCAACAACGATAGCTGTAATAATATATAATTAATGGTTAAAACCTCGCTTTTACATATATTTCAAGTCCTGACCTCTCAAGTCATCATTTGGTAACAGGAGTGTGGGATTGCCATCTAAGCAATACGAATTCATGCGGAAGAACACAAAAACAAGAATACAGATATTCTAATTTATTAAACCCTGGTATTTTTGAGGAGTTTCGCATGGAGCTGACGTCTTCTAACAGCCATCATCACCAACGATGAAGATTGGGTCAATTCAGGATAGCCCCAAAGGAGGCGACTACTGAAGAAAAAGAAGAAAGAAACCCACTCAAGGGTTGATAGCAGTTATTCTAGCATCCAGAGACAGAAGATTGTCTAAAAACCGAAGCAGCCATGTCATTTTCATCGACATTGTCTTAAACCAACTGATCAGTGTTTTTTTCGGCCAGTGAAAAATCAAAAACCGTGAAACTTTTTTAAAGAGTTGTTGTGTCATGATCTTAGAAAAACATGATGTCATTGAACTGTAATATCAAACATTATCCAAGAGAAATAGTTATCACTATTTATATGTGGATTGTTCCTAAAGGAAATTTTGCTGTTTGATTATTATATAATACTGTAAATATCACTAAATTTTTCATACTGATCAAGTATACAACAATCACTAATCAATTCGTCCAGCTACCAGCAACAACTATAGCTGTAATAATATATAATTAATGCTTAAATCCTCGCTTTTACATAAATCTCAAGTCCTGGCCGCTCAAGTAATCATAACAATCCCGGAATTCTCATCGTTTGTTCAATGTTTTTAAATTAAATTTTCTCTTTAATTTCATTATTATGTGGTTTGCTGCAACTCATTTCAAAGTCAAAGAAAATCAAAAAACAGGTTTTTTATACAGGGATGAACAAAAGGCTAACAAATATCCAAATTTTTTTCCTAGTCACAATGTTTTCTTTTAGGACGTAACAAGAAAATGAAGTTTTAAGCTCTGAAAATAGTACTATAATAAATTCTTAGCTCAAAATAAGCTCAACCATATCAATTTTTTGAAATCTAATAAGTTTCAGTAGAGAAATGATCTTTTTTCTGCTGCCAGTCATTCTGTTTTCAATATTTTTTTCTAGGACTCATAACTTTATGAGTCAATTTTAACATGATTTGATTGTAGTTTCAATCAAAAGACCATGGCTAAAGCTCTCTAAAGCACTCCCATTTTTTGCCAAAATAGAGAGAAAAAGATGTTTTCGACTAATCTCAACTTTTGCGAAAATTGACTTTTATACCAATTCTGAGTTTTTCCTCGTGTCTTTGAAATTTTCTTTTTTACTGAGGAATTAGCAGTATGAAAAAACCCGTTTTAGAAGTACCCGTTTTTGCTTGTTTTGATTGGTCTTTGAATTTTTTTCGTGATGACCTCCATGCTAGTTGACTCTCCTTATATGGGACCAGGCCTTGAACTCTATGTATTACCTATGTAATTACCTCTATGTGCCTTGCAAGGTCATTAGAAGGTCAATTGGGTTGTTGAAAAACAGAGTAAGTGAGTGATTACGATGAACCTATTGTAGTTTTAGTTTCTAAGAAAACCTATTAGGGAAGCCGTACCAAAAACATAAAAATTTATTCAAAGTAGCAAAATAACACATTGAATTTTGCAATTACATCTGAACAAATTTTCAGATTGAACAAATGAGGTAGCTTTCAGAGCGACTTCAGAAGCAGGTTTAGTATTAAAGCACATTAAATTGTGCTGTAAGCATTAAAAATTGATTCAGTTATTTTTTTTATAAGATAAACCCAAAGCTTTAGTTTATGCTTATGTTGTCCATGATGTTCAGCGTATTATGATCTGAATTTTCGCATTCAAAGGCGTTTGTCACCTGTAAACCTTTATAAACGATCGAAATGAACCTTTGGATGGTTAAAAACGGACGTTTACACCGTTTTTCTTTGTACATGTTTTTCAACTAAGCACTTAGGGTAGGCGCATTTTGTGCTTACTCGACTCAAAAGTGTTTTTTCATAAAAACAGAATTATAAGTAGTGTATATCATAAAAACCTTGCTATTTTGACCTGTTTGATAACAAAAGCTATCAGTCAGTCAGTCGTGGGCTATACTGTCCTACAGTACCTGTTTTTGCTTGTTTTGATTGGTCTTTGAATTTTTTTTCGTGATGTTCTCCATGCTAGGTGACTCTCCCAATATGGGACCATGCCTTGAACTCTATGTATTTTGCAGCTAGGATGATACAAATTCGAGATTAAGCGTAGATTACACCAGTGGTCATGATGTTAGCATCATGATTACGGTTAAAATAGGTTTAGTCAGATTTTTTAGTCAATTTTTTTGTTACAGGTCTTTTTTTTAATGAGTATACATCAGTTTTCGTAGAGATGACAGATTTAAATGGGAGTAATAACATTAGTTCAGTCTTGAGCAGGGCTTTCTCCTAGTACCCGAGTTTGTTTGTTTCGTAAAGTGTTTAGGAAAAAGATATGCATATTTATTAGGGAAACGTTATAACCAGTTGAAGGGCTCGTTAAAAGATGTGATATCTCATTGTATATTCAAGCTGAGATGATCAACCTTTGAGGTTAAGCGTAAATTACAACATTATCGATGATGTTATTATCATATTTACTGTTAAAGTGTTTTCAATCCCTTTTTTTGGTCATTTTTTGTTGTTACAGGTTTTTTTTTTGATGAGTACACATCAGTTTTTTTAAGAGAACTCCTCCTAGAGATGAAGGATTCAAGTGAGAGGTGTATCATTAGTTTGACCTTGAGTAGGGCTTTCTCCCAGTACCCGAGTTTGTTTGTTTTGTTAAGTATTTAGGAAAAATATATGCATATTTATTAGAGAAACGTTATAACCAGTTGAAGGGCTCGTTAGAAGATGTGATATCTCATTGTATATTCAAGCTAAGATGATCAACCTTTGAGGTTAAGCGTAAATTACAACATTATTGATGATGTTTTTTATAAGATTTACTGTTAAAAAGATTTTCAATCACTTTTTTGTCATTTTTTGTTAGTCCTTTTTATTGTTACAGGATTTTTTTTTAATGAGTACACATCAGTTTTTTAAGAAAAACTTTTCGTAGAGATGACGAATTTCAGTGGGAGGAGTATCATTAGTTCGATCTTAGGCAGGGCTTTCTCCTAGTACCCGAGTTTGTTTGTTTTGGTAAGTATTTAGGAAAAATGTATGCATATTTATTAGAGAAACGTTAAAACCAGTTGAAGGGCTCGATAAAAGATGTGATAACTCATTGTATACTGAAGCTAGGTTGATAAAATTTTGAGGTTAAGCGTAAAGTACAATAGTTTTGATGATGTTATTATCAGATTTCCTGTTAAAATGTTTTCAGTCATTTTTTTCGGTCATTTTTTGTTAAAGTCCTTTTTGTTGTTACAGGACTTTTTTTTAATGAGTACACATTAGTTTTTTTAGGAAGAACTTTTCGTAGAGATGACGGATTTAAATGGGAGTAATAAAATTAGTTCAGTCTTGAGCAGGGCTTTCTCCTAGTGCCCGAGTTTTTGTTTCGGAAAGAATTTAGGAAAAAGATATGCATATTTATTAGAGAAACGTTAAAACCAGTTGAAGGGCTCAATAAAAGATGTGATATCTCATTGTATATTCAAGCTAAGATGATAAAACTTTGAGGTTAAGCGTAAATTACAACATTATTGATGATGTTTTTATCAGATTTATTGTTAAACTGTTTTCAGTCACTTTTTTTGGTCATTTTTTGTTAGTCCTTTTTATTGTTACAGGACTTTTTTTTTAATGAGTACACATCAGTTTTTTAGTGAGAACTTTTCATAGAGATGACGGATTTTAGTGGAAGGGGTATCATTAGTTCGTTCTTGGGCAGAACTTTTTCCTAGTACCCGAGTTTGTTTGTTTTGGTAAGTATTTAGGAAAAATATATGCATATTTATTAGAGAAACGTTAAAACCAGTTGAAGGGCTAGATAAAAGATGTGATAACTCATTGTATATTGAAGCTAGGTTGATAAAATTTCGAGGTTAAGCGTAAAGTACAACAATTTTGACGATGTTATTATCAGATTTACTGTTAAAAAGTTTTCAGTCATTTTTTCGGTCCTTTTTGTTGTTACAGGACTTTTTTTTAATGAGTACACATTAGTTTTTTAGGAATGTTTTTTCGTTGAGATGACCAATTTAAATGGGAGGGGTATCGTTAGTTCGGTCTTGAGCAAGGCTTTCTCCTAGGACCCAAGTTTGTTTGTTTTGGTAAGTATTAAGGAAAAATGTATGCATATTTATTAGAGAAACGTTAAAACCAGTTGAAGGGCTCGATAAAAGATGTGATAACTCATTGTATACTGAAGCTAGGTTGATAAAATTTTGAGGTTAAGCGTAAAGTACAATAGTTTTGATGATGTTATTATCAGATTTCCTGTTAAAATGTTTTCAGTCATTTTTTTCGGTCATTTTTTGTTAAAGTCCTTTTTGTTGTTACAGGACTTTTTTTTAATGAGTACACATTAGTTTTTTTAGGAAGAACTTTTCGTAGAGATGACGGATTTAAATGGGAGTAATAAAATTAGTTCAGTCTTGAGCAGGGCTTTCTCCTAGTACCCGCGTTTTTGTTTCGGAAAGAATTTAGGAAAAAGATATGCATATTTATTAGAGAAACGTTAAAACCAGTTGAAGGGCTCAATAAAAGATGTGATATCTCATTGTATATTCAAGCTAAGATGATAAAACTTTGAGGTTAAGCGTAAATTACAACATTATTGATGATGTTTTTATCAGATTTATTGTTAAACTGTTTTCAGTCACTTTTTTTGGTCATTTTTTGTTAGTCCTTTTTATTGTTACAGGACTTTTTTTTTAATGAGTACACATCAGTTTTTTAGTGAGAACTTTTCATAGAGATGACGGATTTTAGTGGAAGGGGTATCATTAGTTCGTTCTTGGGCAGAACTTTTTCCTAGTACCCGAGTTTGTTTGTTTTGGTAAGTATTTAGGAAAAATATATGCATATTTATTAGAGAAACGTTAAAACCAGTTGAAGGGCTCGATAAAAGATGTGATAACTCATTGTATATTGAAGCTAGGTTGATAAAAATTCGAGGTTAAGCGTAAAGTATAACAGTTTTGACGATGTTATTCTCAGATTTACTGTTATAAAGTTTTCAGTCATTTTTTTCGGTCATTTTTGTTAACGTCCTTTTTGTTGTTAGAGGACTTTTTTTTAATGAGTACACATTAGTTTTTTAGGAAAGTTTTTTTCGTTGAGATGAACGATTTAAATGGAAGGGGTATCATTAGTTTGGTCTTGAGCAGGGCTTTCTCCTAGTACCCGAGTTTGTTTGTTTTGTTAAGTGTTTAGGAAAAATATATGCATATTTATTAGAGAAACGTTAAAACCAATTGAAGGGCTCGCTAAAAGATGTGATAACTCATTGTATATTGAAGCTAGGATGATAAAACTTTGAGGTTAAGTGTAAAGTACAACAGTGTTGATGATTGATGATGTTATTATTAGATTTACAGTTAAACGTTTTCAATCCCTTTTTTTGGTCATTTTTTGTTGTTACAGGTTTTTTTTTTATGAGTACACATCAGTTTGTTTAAGAGAACTCCTCATAGAGATGAAGGATTCAAGTGGGAGGGGTATCATTAGTTCGGTCTTGAGTAGGGCTTTCTCCTAGTACCCGAGTTTGTTTGTTTTGTTAAGTGTTTAGGAAAAATATATGCATGTTTATTAGAGAAACGTTAAAACCAGTTGAAGGGCTAGATAAAAGATGTGATAACTCATTGTATATTGAAACCAGGATAATAAAACTTTGAGGTTAAGTGTAAAGTACAACAGTGTTGATGATGTTACTATCAGATTTACAGTTGAACGTTTTCAGTTTCTTTTTTTGGTCATATTTGGTTGTTACAATACTTTTTTTATTAATGAGTATATATCAGTTTTTTAAGAAGAACTCGTCGTAGAGATGACGGATTTAAGTGGGAGGGGTGTCAATAGTTTGGTCTTGAGCAGGGTTTCTCCTAGTACCCGAGTTTGATTGTTTTGTTAAGTGTTTAGGAAAAAGATATGCATATTTATTAGAGAAACGTTAAAAACAGTTGAAGGGCTCGATAAAAGATGTGATATCTCATCGTAAATTGAAGCTAGAATAATAAAACTTTGAGGTTAAGCGTAACTTACAACATTATTGATGATGTTATTATCATATTTACTGTTAAAGTGTTTTCAATCCCTTTTTTTGGTAATTTTTTGTTGTTACAGGTTTTTTTTGATGAGTACACATCAGTTTTTTTAAGAGAACTCCTCCTAGAGATGAAGGATGCAAGTGGGAGGTGTATCATTAGTTTGGTCGTGAGTAGGGCTTTCTCCTAGTACCCGAGTTTATTTGTTTCGGAAAGAATTTAGGAAAAAGATATGCATATTTATTAGAGAAACGTTAAAACCAGTTGAAGGGCTCGATAAAAGATGTGATATCTCATTGTAAATTGTAGCTAGAATGATAAAACTTTGAGGTTAAGCGTAACTTACAACATTATTGATGATGTTATTATCATATTTACTGTTAAAGTGTTTTCAATCCCTTTTTTTGGTCATTTTTTGTTGTTACAGGTTTTTTTTTGATGAGTACACATCAGTTTTTTTAAGAGAACTCCTCCTAGAGATGAAGGATGCAAGTGGGAGGTGTAACATTAGTTTGATCGCGAGTAGGGCTTTCTCCTAGTACCCGAGTTTATTTGTTTCGGAAAGAATTTAGGAAAAAGATATGCATAATTATTAGAGAAACGTTAAAACCAGTTGAAGGGCTCGATAAAAGATGTGATATCTCATTGTAAATTGAAGCTAGAATGATAAAACTTTGAGGTTAAGCGTAACTTACAACATTATTGATGATGTTATTATCATATTTACTGTTAAAGTGTTTTCAATCCCTTTTTTTGGTCATTTTTTGTTGTTACAGTTTTTTTTTTATGAGTACACATCAGTTTTTTTAAGAGAACTCCTCCTAGAGATGACGGATGCAAGTGGGAGGTGTATCATTAGTTTGATCGTGAGTAGGGCTTTTTGCTAGTACCCGAGTTTGTTTGTTTTGTTAAGTATTTAGGAAAAATATATGCATAATTATTAGAGAAACGTTATAACCAGTTGAAGGGCTCGTTAAAAGATGTGATATCTCATTGTATATTCAAGCTAAGATGATAAAAATTTGAGGTTAAGCGTAAATTACAACATTATTGATGATGTTTTTATCAGATTTATTGTTAAAGTGTTTTCAGTCACTTTTTTTGGTCATTTTTTGTTAGTCCTTTTTTTGTTACAGGACTTTTTTTTAATGAGTACACATCAGTTTTTTAGTAAGAACTTTTCATAGAGATGACGGATTTTAGTGGAAGGGCTATCATTAGTTTGTTCTTGGGCAGGGCGTTTTCCTAGTACCCGAGTTTGTTTGTTTTGGTAAGTATTTAGGAAAAATATATGCATATTTATTAGAGAAACGTTAAAACCAAATGAAGGGCTCGATAAAAGATGTGATAACTCATTGTATATTGAAGCTAGGTTGATAAAATTTCGAGGTTAAGCGTAAAGTACAACAGTTTTGACGATGTTATTATCAGATTTACTGTTAAAAGTTTTCAGTCATTTTTTCAGGCATTTTTTGATAAAATCCTTTTTGTTGTTACAGGACTTTTTTTTAATGAGTACACATTAGTTTTTTAGGAATGTTTTTTCGTTGAGATGACCAATTTAAATGGGAGGGGTATCGTTAGTTCGGTCTTGAGCAAGGCTTTCTCCTAGGACCCAAGTTTGTTTGTTTTGTTAAGTGTTTAGGAAAAATATATGCATATTTATTAGAGAAACGTTAAAACCAGTTGAAGGGCTCGATAAAAGATGTGATAACTCATTGTATATTGAAGCTAGAATGATAAAACTTTGAGGTTAAGTGTAAAGTACAACAGTGTTGATGATGTTATTATCAGATTTACAGTTAAACGTTTTCAGTTTCTTTTTTTGGTCATATTTTGTTGTTACAGGTTTTTTTGTTTGATGAGTATACATCAGTTTTTTAAGAAGAACTCGTCGTAGAGATGAAGGATTCAAGTGGGAGGGGTATCATTAGTTCAGTCTTTAGTAGGGCTTTCTCCTAGTACCCGAGTTTGTTTATTTTGTTAAGTGTTTAGGAAAAATATATGCATGTTTATTAGAGAAACGTTAAAACCAGTTGAAGGGCTAGATAAAAGATGTGATAACTCATTGTATATTGAAGCTAGGTTGATAAAATTTCGAGGTTAAGCGTAAAGTACAACAGTTTTGACGATGTTATTATCAGATTTACTGTTAAAAAGTTTTCAGTCATTTTTTCGGTCCTTTTTGTTGTTACAGGACTTTTTTTTAATGAGTACACATTAGTTTTTTAGGAATGTTTTTTCGTTGAGATGACCAATTTAAATGGGAGGGGTATCGTTAGTTCGGTCTTGAGCAAGGCTTTCTCCTAGTACCCGAGTTTGTTTGTTTTGGTAAGTATTTAGGAAAAATATATGCATATTTATTAGAGAAACGTTAAAACCAGTTGAAGGGCTCGATAAAAGATGTGATAACTCATTGTATACTGAAGCTAGGTTGATAAAAATTTGAGGTTAAGCGTAAAGTACAACAGTTTTGATGATGTTATTATCAGATTTACTGTTAAAAAGTTTTCAATCATTTTTTTCGGTCATTTTTTGTTAAAGTCCTTTTTGTTGTCACAGGACTTTTTTTTAATGAGTACACATTAGTTTTTTTAGGAAGATTTTTTCGTTGAGATGACCAATTTAAATGGGAGGGGTATCATTAGTTCGATCTTGAGCAGGGCTTTCTCCTAGTTTCCGAATTTGTTTGTTTTGTTAAGTGTTTAGGAAAATTATATGCATATTTATTAGAGAAACGTTAAAACCAGTTGAAGGGCTCTATAAAAGATGTGATAACTCATTGTATATTAAAGCTAGGATGATAAAACTTTGAGGTTAAGTGTAAAGTACAACAGTGTTGTTGATGTTATTATCAGATTTACAGTTAAACGTTTTCAATTCTTTTTTTTGGTCATTTTTTGTTGTTACAGGTTTTTTTGTTTGATGAGTATACATCAGTTTTTTTAAGAAGAACTCGTCGTAGAGATGACGGATTTAAGTGGGAGGGGTGTCAGTAGTTTAATCTTGAGTGGGGTTTTCTCCTAGTACCCGAGTTTGTTTGTTTTGTTAAGCGTTTAGGAAAACTATATGCATATTTATTAGAGAAACGTTAAAACCAGTTGAAGGGCTAGATAAAAGATGTGATAACTCATTGTATATTGAAGCTAGGATGATAAAACTTTGATGTTAAGCGTAAAGTACAACAATTTTGATGATGTTTTTTATCAGATTTACTGTTAAAAAGTTTTCAGTCATTTTTTTCGGTCATTTTTTGTTAAAGTCCTTTTTGTTGTTACAGGACTTTTTTTTAATGAGTACACATTAGTTTTTTAGGAAGATTTTTCCGTTGAGATAACGGATTTTAGTGGGAGGGGTATCATTAGTTCGTTCTTGGGCAGGGCTTTTTCCTAGTACCCGAGTTTGTTTGTTTTGGTAAGTATTTAGGAAAAATATATGCATATTTATTAGAGAAACGTTAAAACCAGTTGAAGGGCTCGATAAAAGATGTGATAACTCATTGTATATTGAAGCTAGAAATATAAAACTTTGAGGTTAAGTGTAAAGTACAACAGTGTTGATGATGTTATTATCAGATTTACAGTTAAACGTTTTCAGTTTCTTTTTTTGGTCATATTTTATTGTTACAGTACTTTTTTTATTAATGAGTATATATCAGTTTTTTAAGAAGAACTCGTCGTAGAGATGACGGATTTAAGTGGGAGGGGTGTCAATAGTTTGATCTTGAGCAGGGCTTTCTCCTAGTACCCGAGTTTGTTTGTTTTGTTAAGTGTTTAGGAAAAATATATGCATATTTATTACAGAAACGTTAAAACCAGTTGAAGGGCTAGATAAAAGATGTGATAACTCATTGTATACTGAAGCTAGGATAATAAAACTTTGAGGTTAAGCGTAAAGTACAACAGTTTTGATGATGTTATTATCAGATTTACTGTTACAAAATTTTCAGTCATTTTTTCGATCATTTTTTGTTAAAGTCCTTTTTGTTGTTACAGGACTTTTTTTTAATGAGTACACATTAGTTTTTTAGGAAGATTTTTTCGTTGAGATGACGGATTTTAGTGGGAGGGGTATCATTAGTTCGTTCTCAGGCAGGGTTTTTTTCCTAGTACCCGAGTTTGTTTGTTTTGGTAAGTATTTAGGAAAAATATATGCATATTTATTAGAGAAACGTTAAAACCAGTTGAAGGGCTCGATAAAAGATGTGATAACTCATAGTATACTGAAGCTAGGTTGATAAAAATTTGAGGTTAAGCGTAAAGTACAACAGTTTTGATGATGTTATTATCAGATTTACTGTTAAAAATTTTCAATCATTTTTTTCGGTCATTTTTTGTTAAAGTCCTTTTTGTTGTCACAGGACTTTTTTTTAATGAGTACACATTAGTTTTTTTAGGAAAATTTTTTCGTTGAGATGACCAATTTAAATGGGAGGGGTATCATTAGTTCGATCTTGAGCAGGGCTTTCTCCTAGTTTCCGAATTTGTTTGTTTTGTTAAGTGTTTAGGAAAATTATATGCATATTTATTAGAGAAACGTTAAAACCAGTTGAAGGGCTCTATAAAAGATGTGATAACTCATTGTATATTAAAGCTAGGATGATAAAACTTTGAGGTTAAGTGTAAAGTGCAACAGTGTTGTTGATGTTATCATCAGATTTACAGTAAAACGTTTTCAATTCTTTTTTTTGGTCATTTTTTGTTGTTACAGGTTTTTTTGTTTGATGAGTATACATCAGTTTTTTAAGAAGAACTCGTCGTAGAGATGACGGATTTAAGTGGGAGGGGTGTCAATAGTTTAATCTTGAGTGGGGCTTTCTCCTAGTACCCGAGTTTGTTTGTTTTGTTAAGCGTTTAGGAAAACTATATGCATATTTATTAGAGAAACGTTAAAACCAGTTGAAGGGCTAGATAAAAGATGTGATAACTCATTGTATATTGAAGCTAGGATGATAAAACTTTGATGTTAAGCGTAAAGTACAACAATTTTGATGATGTTTTTTATCAGATTTACTGTTAAAAAGTTTTCAGTCATTTTTTTCGGTCATTTTTTGTTAAAGTCCTTTTTGTTGTTACAGGACTTTTTTTTAATGAGTACACATTAGTTTTTTAGGAAGATTTTTCCGTTGAGATGACGGATTTTAGTGGGAGGGGTATCATTAGTTCGTTCTTGGGCAGGGCTTTTTCCTAGTACCCGAGTTTGTTTGTTTTGGTAAGTATTTAGGAAAAATATATGCATATTTATTAGAGAAACGTTAAAACCAGTTGAAGGGCTCGATAAAAGATGTGATAACTCATTGTATATTGAAGCTAGGTTAAAAAAATTTTGATATTAAGCGTAAAGTACAACAGTTTTGATGATGTTATTATTAGATTTACAGTTAAACGTTTTCAATCCCTTTTTTTGGTCATTTTTTGTTGTTACAGGTTTTTTTTTTTGATGAGTACATATCAGTTTTTTTAAGAAAACTCCTCATAGAGATGAAGGATTCAAAAGGAAGTAGTATCATTAGTTCGGTCTTGAGTAGGGCTTTCTCCTAGTACCCGAGTTTATTTGTTTTGTTAAGTGTTTTGAAAATATATGCATGTTTATTAGAGAAACGTTAAAACCAGTTGAAGGGCTAGATAAAAGATGTGATAACTCATTGTATACTGAAGCTAGGTTGATAAAAATTTGATGTTAAGCGTAAAGTACAACAGTTTTGATGATGTTGTTATCAGATTTACTGTTAAAAAGTTTTCAGTCATTTTTTCGGTCATTTTTTGTTAAAGTCCTTTTTGTTGTTACAGGACTTTTTTTTAATGAGTACACATTAGTTTTTTGGGAAGATTTTTTTGTTGAGATTACGGATTTTAGTGGGAGGGGTATCATTAGTTCGTTCTTGGGCAGGGCTTTTTCCTAGTACCCGAGTTTGTTTGTTTTGGTAAGTATTTAGGAAAAATATATGCATATTTATTAGAGAAACGTTAAAACCAGTTGAAGGGCTAGATAAAAGATGTGATAACTCATTGTATATTAAAGCTAGGATGATAAAACTTTGAGGTTAAGCGTAAAGTACAACAGTTTTGATGATGTTATTATCAGATTTCCTTTTAAAAATTTTTCAGTCATTTTTTCGATAATTTTTTTTAAAGTCCTTTTTGTTGTTACAGGACTTTTTTTTAATGAGTACACTATAGTTTTTTAGGAAGATTTTTTCGTTGAGATGACGGATTTTAGTGGGAGGGGTATCATTAGTTTGTTCTTGAGTAGGGCTTTTTCCTAGTACCCGAGTTTGTTTGTTTTGGTATGTATTTAAGAAAAATATATGCATATTTATTAGAGAAACGTTAAAACCAGTTGAAGGGCTAGATAAAAGATGTGATAACTCATTGTATACTGAAGCTAGGTTGATAAAACTTTGAGGTTAAGCGTAAAGTACAACAGTTTTGATGATGTTGTTATCAGATTTACTGTTAAAAAGTTTTCAGTCATTTTTTCGGTCATTTTTTGTTAAAGTCCTTTTTGTTGTTACAGGACTTTTTTTTAATGAGTACATATTAGTTTTTTGGGAAGATTTTTTTGTTGAGATTACGGATTTTAGTGGGAGGGGTATCATTAGTTCGTTCTTGGGCAGGGCTTTTTCCTAGTACCCGAGTTTGTTTGTTTTGGTAAGTATTTAGGAAAAATATATGCATATTTATTAGAGAAACGTTAAAACCAGTTGAAGGGCTAGATAAAAGATGTGATAACTCATTGTATATTGAAGCTAGGATGATAAAACTTTGAGGTTAAGCGTAAAGTACAACAGTTTTGATGATGTTATTATCAGATTTCCTGTTAAAAAGTTTTCAGTCATTTTTTCGATAATTTTTTTTAAAGTCCTTTTTGTTGTTACAGGACTTTTTTTAATGAGTACACTATAGTTTTTTAGGAAGATTTTTTCGTTGAGATGACGGATTTTAGTGGGAGGGGTATCATTAGTTTGTTCTTGAGCAGGGCTTTTTCCTAGTACCCGAGTTTGTTTGTTTTGGTATGTATTTAAGAAAAATATATGCATATTTATTAGAGAAACGTTAAAACCAGTTGAAGGGCTAGATAAAAGATGTGATAACTCATTGTATACTGAAGCTAGGTTGATAAAAATTTGATGTTAAGCGTAAAGTACAACAGTTTTGATGATGTTAATATCAGATTTACTGTTAAAAAGTTTTCAGTCATTTTTTGGGTCATTTTTTGTTAAAGTCCTTTTTGTTGTTACAGGACTTTTTTTTAATGAGTACACATTAGTTTTTTAGGAAGACTTTTCGTTGAGATGACCAATTTGAATGGGAGGGGTATCATTAGTTTGATCTTGAGCAGGGCTTTCTCCTAGTTTCCGAATTTGTTTGTTTTGTTAAGTGTTTAGGAAAAATATATGCATATTTATTAGAGAAACGTTAAAACCAGTTGACGGGCTAGATAAAAGATGTGATAACTCATTGTATATTGAAGCTAGGATAATAAAACTTTGAGGTTAAGTGTAAAGTACAACAGTGTTGATGATGTTATTATCAGATTTACAGTTAAACGTTTTCAGTCATTTTTTTTGGTCATTTTTTGTTGTTACAGTACTTTTTTTATTAATGAGTATATATCAGCTTTTTAAAAAGAACTCCTCATAGAGATGAAGGATTCAAGTGGGAGGGGTATCATTAGTTCGGTCTTGACTAGGGCTTTCTTCTAGTTTTCGAGTTTGTTTGTTTTGATAAGTGTTTAGGAAAAACATATGCATATTTATTAGAGAAACGTTAAAACCAGTTGAAGGGCTAGATAAAAGATGTGATAACTCATTGTATATTGAAGCTAGGATGATAAAACTTTGAGGTTAAGTGTAAAGTACAACAGTGTTGATGATGTTATTATCAGATTTACAGTTAAACTTTTTCAGTCACTTTTTTTGGTCATTTTTTGTTGTTACAATACTTTTTTTATTAATGAGTATATATCAGTTTTTTAAGAAGAACTCGTCGTAGAGATGACGGATTTAAGTGGGAGGGATGTCAATAGTTTGGTCTTGAGCAGGGCTTTCTCCTAGTACCCGAGTTTTTTTGTTTTGTTGAGTATTTAGGAAAAATATATGCATATTTATTAGAGAAACGTTATAACTAGTTGAAGGGCTCGTTAAAAGATGTGATATCTCATTGTATATTCAAGCTAAGATGAGAAAATTTTGAGGTTAAGCGTAAAGTACAACAGTTTTGATGATGTTTTTATCAGATTTACTGTTAAAGTGTTTTCAGTCTTTTTTTGGTCATTTTTAATTAGTCCTTTTTATTGTTACAGGATTTTTTTTTTAATGAGTACACATCAATTTTTTAGTAAGAACTTTTCGTAGAGATGACAGATTTTAGTGGGAGGGGAATCATTAGTTTGTTCCTGGGCAGAGCTTTTTCCTAGTGCCCGAGTTTGTTTGTTTTCGTAAGTATTAAGGAAAAAAATATGCATATTTGTTAGAGAAACGTTAAAACCAGTTGAAGGACTCGATAAAAGATGTGATAACGCATTGTATATTGAAGCTAGGTTGATAAAATTTTGAGGTTAAGCGTAAAGTACAGCAGTTTTGATGATGTTTTTATCAGATTTACTGTTAAAAAGATTGCAGTCTTTTTTTGTTAAAGTCCTTTTTGTTGTTACAGGACTTTTTTCTAATGAGTACACATTAGTTTTTTAGAGAGAAATTTTCGTTGAGATGACCGATTTAAATGGGAGGGGTATCACTAGTTTGGTCTTAAGCAGGGATTTCTCCTAGTACTCTAGTTTGTTTGTTTTGTTAAGTATTTAGGAAAAATATATGCATATTTATTAGAGAAACGTTATAAGCAGTTGAAGGGCTCGTTAAAAGATGTGATATCTCATTGTATATTCAAGCTAAGATGATAAAACTTTGAGGTTAAGCGTAAATTACAACATTATTGATGATGTTTTTATCAGATTTACTGTTAAAAAGTTTTCAGTCATTTTTTTCGGTCATTTTTTGTTAAAGTCCTTTTTGTTGTCACAGGACTTTTATTTAATGAGTACACATTAGTTTTTTAGGAAGATTTTTTCGTTGAGATGACCAATTTAAATGGGAGGGGTATCATTAGTTCGATCTTGAGCAGGGCTTTCTCCTAGTTTCCGAATTTGTTTGTTTTGTTAAGTATTTAGGAAAAATATATGCATATTTATTAGAGAAACGTTATAACCAGTTGAAGGGCTCGTTAAAAGATGTGATATCTCATTGTATATTCAAGCTAAGATGATAAAATTTTGAGGTTAAGCGTAAAGTACAACAGTTTTGATGATGTTTTTATCAGATTTACTGTTAAAGTGTTTTCAGTCTTTTTTTTGGTCATTTTTCGTTAGTCCTTTTTATTGTTACAGGACTTTTTTTTAATGAGTACACATCAGTTTTTTAGTAAGAAATTTTCGTAGAGATGACGGATTTTAGTGGGAGGGGTATCATTAGTTTGTTCCTGGGCAGAGCTTTTTCCTAGTGCCCGAGTTTGTTTGTTTTGGTAAGTATTAAGGAAAAAAATATGCATATTTATTAGAGAAACGTTAAAACCAGTTGAAGGGCTCGAAAAAAGATGTGATAACGCATTGTATATTGAAGCTAGGTTGATAAAATTTTGAGGTTCAGCTTAAAGTACAACAATTTTGATGATGTTTTTATCAGATTTACTGTTAAAAAGATTGCAGTCTTTTTTTGTTAAAGTCCTTTTTGTTGTACAGGACTTTTTTCTAATGAGTACACATTAGTTTTTTAGAGAGAACTTTTCGTTGAGATGACCGATTTAAATGGGAGGGGTATCACTAGTTCGGTCTTAAGCAGGGGTTTCTCCTAGTACCCTAGTTTGTTTGTTTTGTTAAGTATTTAGGAAAAATATATGCATATTTATTAGAGAAACGTTATAAGCAGTTGAAGGGCTCGTTAAAAGATGCGATATCTCATTGTATATTCAAGCTAAGATGATAAAACTTTGAGGTTGAGCGTAAATTACAACATTAATGATGATGTTTTTATCAGATTTACTGTTAAAGTGTTTTCAGTCTTTTTTTTGGTCATTTTTCGTTAGTCCTTTTTATTGTTACAGGACTTTTTTTAATGATTACACATCAGTTTTTTAGTAAGAATTTTTCGTAGAGATGACAAATTTTAGTGGGAGGGGTATCATTAGTTCGTTTTTAGGCAGGGCTTTTTCCTAGTACCCGAGTTTGTTTAATTTGATAAGTATTTACGAAAAATATAGGCATATTTATTAGAGAAACGTTAAAACCAGTTGAAGGGCTCGATAAAAGATGTGATAACTCCTTGTATTTTGAAGCTAGGATGGTAAAACTTTGGGCTTAAGCCTAGAAAACAACAGTGTTTTTAATGTTATAATCAGGAGTAGAGTTAAAATAGGTTTAGTCATGTTTTTTAGTCAATTTTTGTTGTTACAGGTCTTTTTTTTTAATGGAGTACACATCAGTCTTTTAAGAAGAACTCGTCGAAAAATTGATGGAATCAAGTAGAAGTGGTACCATCTGTTCGTTCTTGAGAAGAGCTTCCTCGCAATACCCCATTTTACTTGATTTGATGAGTATACAGGAAAATTTATTACAGATTTGTTAGAGAAACTTTAATAATAGTTGAAGAGCTCGATAACAGATTTGATAACTCAATGTGCATTGGAGATAGGATGATAAAACTTTGATATTAAGCGTAAAATATAACAGTATTGATGCTGTTGTTATCCGCTATGCTGTTAAATAATTTTAGTCAGTTGTTCTTGTCAATTTTAGATGTTACGGGTCTGGTTTACTCTACATAACTTTTCATAAGTATCTTGTAGTACAATTGATGAATTCAATTGGGAGTATCACCATTCGGATGATCCTTCTTTTGAATGTTGTTGCTGCTATTGTTGTCGTCGTTGCTGTAGTTGTTGTCGTTGGTGCTGTACTTGTTGTTGCTGTTGTTTCATTGTTGCTTTTGTTGTTGTTCTGAAATGTGGTTTTCGTTTTTTCTTTCGCTTCTTCAGTTTTGACATCTTTGAAATATGCAGCGCTGCTTTTTTGGTTTGTTAATGCGTTTTGGGTATTCTGGCTGCTCATGGGACTTCTGGAATTTGGATTTTGGTATTTATGTTTCTGAAATATGTCTTTTTTTGTGTTCATCCTTGATGCGATTTGTGTGGTACAAAGTTTTTCATTTTCCAGGACAGTGTGTGGCTAGTTAAGAAGTCATCATGAGTTCATTGTTGTTCCAATCATCAATTCTACTGGGTTAGCGGTCGTTGCAGAAGCGGATTTGCGTTGTGGTGATTTTTTGTCCGAAAAAAAACTGTCACAAATTGGTAGTTTCCACTAGCTTCTGGTCTCGGCTACTGAATGTTTCTTCAATTTGACAACCAAAAAAAACAGCGACAATTTTTTGGGTTGTTAATGTGTTAAATCGTTGTGGGTATGCTGACTGTTCATGGGGCTTCTGGATTTTTGATTTTGGTCTTTATGTTTCTGAAATATGTCTTTTTTTGTGTTCGTTCTTGATGCGATCTTTTGTGGTACAATTTTTTTCATTTTCAGAACAGTGTGTGGCTAGTTAAGTCATCTTGATCTTTTCATTGTGAAATTCATCAATTCTACTGGGATAGCGATCGTTGCAGAAGCAGATTTGCGCTGTGGTGATTTTTTGTCCGAAGAAAGTTGTCACAAATTGGTAGTTTCCACAAGCTTCTGGTCTTGGCTACTGAATGTTTCCTCAGTTTTGACATCTTTGAAATACACAGCGACATCTTTTTGGTTTGTTAATGCGTTCTGGGTTTGCTGACAGCTCATGGGATTCATAAGTTTTTGATTTTGGTCTTTAAGTTTCTGAAAGATGTCTTTTTTTGTTCGTTCTTGATGCGATCTTTTGTGGTACAAATTTTTTCATTTTTCAGGACACTGTGTGGCTAGTTAGGTCATCTTGATGTGTTCATTGGTGTTCCATTCATCAATTCTACTGGGTTAGCGATCGTTGCGGAAGCGGATTTGCGCTGTGATGATTTTTTGTCCGAAAAAAGTTGTCGTCACAAATTGGTAGTTTCCACTAGCTTCTGTCTCGGCTACTGAATGTTTCTTCAGTTTTGACAACCAAAAACTACAGCGACAGTTTTTTTGGGTTGCTAATGTGTTAAATCGTTGTGGGTAAGCTGAGGGTTCATGGGAGCTCTAAGTTTTTGATTTTGGCCTTTATGTTTCTGAAAGATGTCTTTTTTTGTGTTCGTTCTTGATGCGATCTTTTGTGGTACAAATTTTTTCATTTTTCAGGACACTGTGTGGCTAGTTAAGTCATCTTGATGTGTTCATTGGTGTTCCATTCATCAATTCTACTGGGTTAGCGACCGTTGCAGCAGCGGATTTGTGCTGTGGTCATTTGTTGAAGAAAGTTGTCGTCACAAATTGGTAGGTTCCACTAGCTTCTGGTCTTGATTACTGAATGCTTCTGCGTTTTTGACATCTTTGAAATACGCAGCGCTGCTTTTTTGGTTTCTTAATGCGTTGTGGGTATGCTGACTGTTCATGGGACTTCTGGGTTTTGGATTTTGGTACTTTTGTTTCTGTAATATGTCTTTTTTGTGTTCATCCTTGATGCAATTTTTTGTGGTACAATTTTTTTCATTTTCTAGGACAGTGTGTGGCTAGTTAAGAAGTCATCATGAGTTCATTGTTGTTCCAATCATCATTCTACTGGGTTAGCGGTCGTTGCAGAAGCGGATTTGCGTTGTGGTGATTTTTTGTCCGAAAAAAAACTGTCACAAATTGGTAGTTTCCACTAGCTTCTGGTCTCGGCTACTGAATGTTTCTTCAATTTGACAACCAAAAAAAACAGCGACAATTTTTTGGGTTGTTAATGTGTTAAATCGTTGTGGGTATGCTGACTGTTCATGGGGCTTCTGGATTTTTGATTTTAGTCTTTATGTTTCTGAAATATGTCTTTTTTTGTGTTCGTTCTTGATGCGATCTTTTGTGGTATAATTTTTTTCATTTTCAGAACAGTGTGTGGCTAGTTAAGTCATCTTGATCTTTTCATTGTTCAATTCATCAATTCTACTGGGATAGCGATCGTTGCAGAAGCAGATTTGCGCTGTGGTGATTTTTTGTCCGAAGAAAGTTGTCACAAATTGGTAGTTTCCACAAGCTTCTGGTCTTGGCTACTGAATGTTTCCTCAGTTTTGACATCTTTGAAATACACAGCGACATCTTTTTGGTTTGTTAATGCGTTCTGGGTTTGCTGACAGCTCATGGGATTCATAAGTTTTTGATTTTGGTCTTTAAGTTTCTGAAAGATGTCTTTTTTTGTTCGTTCTTGATGCGATCTTTTGTGGTACAAATTTTTTCATTTTTCAGGACACTGTGTGGCTAGTTAGGTCATCTTGATGTGTTCATTGGTGTTCCATTCATCAATTCTACTGGGTTAGCGATCGTTGCGGAAGCGGATTTGCGCTGTGATGATTTTTTGTCCGAAAAAAGTTGTCGTCACAAATTGGTAGTTTCCACTAGCTTCTGTCTCGGCTACTGAATGTTTCTTCAGTTTTGACAACCAAAAACTACAGCGACAGTTTTTTTGGGTTGCTAATGTGTTAAATCGTTGTGGGTAAGCTGAGGGTTCATGGGAGCTCTAAGTTTTTGATTTTGGCCTTTATGTTTCTGAAATATGTCTTTTTTTGTGTTCGTTCTTGATGCGATCTTTTGTGGTACAAATTTTTTCATTTTTCAGGACACTGTGTGGCTAGTTAAGTCATCTTGATGTGTTCATTGGTGTTCCATTCATCAATTCTACTGGGTTAGCGACCGTTGCAGCAGCGGATTTGTGCTGTGGTCATTTGTTGAAAAAAAGTTGTCGTCACAAATTGGTAGGTTCCACTAGCTTCTGGTCTTGATTACTGAATGCTTCTGCAGTTTTGACATCTTTGAAATACGCAGCGCTGCTTTTTTGGTTTCTTAATGCGTTGTGGGTATGCTGACTGTTCATGGGACTTCTGGGTTTTGGATTTTGGTACTTTTGTTTCTGTAATATGTCTTTTTTGTGTTCATCCTTGATGCGATTTTTTGTGGTACAATTTTTTTCATTTTCCAGGACAGTGTGTGGCTAGTTAAGAAGTCTTGATGAGTTCATTGTTGTTCCAATCATCAATTCTATTGGTGTAGCGATCGTTGCAGAAGCGAATTTGCGCTGTGGTGGTTTTTTGTCCGAAAAAAAAATTGTCACAAATTGGTAGTTTCCACTAGCTTCTGTCTCGGCTACTGAATACTTCTTCAGTTTTGACAAACAAAAACTACAGCGACAATTTTTTTGGGTTGTTAATGTGTTAAATCGTTTTGCGTATGCTGAAGGTTTATGGGAGTACTAAGTTTTTGATTTTAGCCTTTATGTTTCTGAAAGATGTCTTTTTTTGTGTTCGTTCTTGATGCGATCTTTTGTGGTACAATTTTTTTCATTTTTCAGGACACTGTGTGGCTAGTTAAGTCATCTTGATGTGTTAATTGGTGTTCCATTCATCAATTCTACTGGGTTAGCGACCGTTGCAGCAGCGGATTTGTGCTGTGGTCATTTGTCGAAGAAAGTTGTCGTCACAAATTTGTAGGTTCCACTAGCTTCTGGTCTTGATTACTGAATGCTTCTGCAGTTTTGACATCTTTGAAATACGCAGCGCTGCTTTTTTGGTTTCTTAATGCGTTGTGGGTATGCTGACTGTTCATGGGACTTCTGGGTTTTGGATTTTGGTACTTTTGTTTCTGTAATATGTCTTTTTTGTGTTCATCCTTGATGCGATTTTTTGTGGTACAATTTTTTTCATTTTCCAGGACAGTGTGTGGCTAGTTAAGAAGTCTTGATGAGTTCATTGTTGTTCCAATCATCAATTCTATTGGTGTAGCGATCGTTGCAGAAGCGAATTTGCGCTGTGGTGGTTTTTTGTCCGAAAAAAAAATTGTCACAAATTGGTAGTTTCCACTAGCTTCTGTCTCGGCTACTGAATGTTTCTTCAGTTTTGACAAACAAAAACTACAGCGACCATTTTTTTGGGTTGGTAATGTGTTAAATCGTTGTGGGTAAGCTGAGGGTTCATGGGAGTTCTAAGTTTTTGATTTTGGCCTTTATGTTTCTGAAAAATGTCTTTTTTTGTGTTCGTTCTTGATGCGATCTTTTGTGGTACAAATTTTTTCATTTTTCAGGACACTGTGTGGCTAGTTAAGTCATCTTGATGTGTTCATTGGTGTTCCATTCATCAATTCTACTGGGTTAGCGACCGTTGCAGCAGCGGATTTGTGCTGTGGTCATTTGTCGAAGAAAGTTGTCGTCACAAATTTGTAGGTTCCACTAGCTTCTGGTCTTGATTACTGAATGCTTCTGCAGTTTTGACATCTTTGAAATACGCAGCGCTGCTTTTTTGGTTTCTTAATGCGTTGTGGGTATGCTTACTGTTCATGGGACTTCTGGGTTTTGGATTTTGGTACTTTTGTTTCTGTAATATGTCTTTTTTGTGTTCATCCTTGATGCGATTTTTTGTGGTACAATTTTTTTCATTTTCCAGGACAGTGTGTGGCTAGTTTAGAAGTCTCGATTAGTTCATTGTTGTTCCAATCATCAATTCTACTGGGTTAGCGATCGTTGCATAAGCGGATTTGCGCTGTGGTGATTTTTTGTCCGAAGAAAGTTGTCGTCACAAATTGGTAGTTTCCACTAGCTTCTGTCTCGGCTACTGAATGTTTCTTCAGTTTTGACAACCAAAAACTACAGCGACAGTTTTTTTGGGTTGGTAATGTGTTAAATCGTTGTGGGTAAGCTGAGGGTTCATGGGAGTTCTAAGTTTTTGATTTTGGCCTTTATGTTTCTGAAAGATGTCTTTTTTTGTGTTCGTTCTTGATGCGATCTTTTGTGGTACAAATTTTTTCATTTTTCAGGACACTGTGTGGCTAGTTAAGTCATCTTGATGTGTTCATTGGTGTTCCATTCATCAATTCTACTGGGTTAGCGACCGTTGCAGCAGCGGATTTGTGCTGTGGTCATTTGTCGAAGAAAGTTGTCGTCACAAATTTGTAGGTTCCACTAGCTTCTGGTCTTGATTACTGAATGATTCTGCAGTTTTGACATCTTTGAAATACGCAGCGCTGCTTTTTTGGTTTCTTAATGCGTTGTGGGTAAGCTGACTGTTCATGGGACTTCTGGGTTTTGGATTTTAGTACTTTTGTTTCTGTAATATGTCTTTTTTGTGTTCATCCTTGATGCGATTTTTTGTGGTACAATTTTTTTCATTTTCCAGGACAGTGTGTGGCTAGTTAAGAAGTCTTGATGAGTTCATTATTGTTCCAATCATCAATTCTATTGGTGTAGCGATCGTTGCAGAAGCGAATTTGCGCTGTGGTGGTTTTTTGTCCGAAAAAAAAATTGTCACAAATTGGTAGTTTCCACTAGCTTCTGTCTCGGCTACTGAATGTTTCTTCAGTTTTGACAAACAAAAACTACAGCGACAATTTTTTTGGGTTGTTAATGTGTTAAATCGTTTTGCGTATGCTGACGGTTTATGGGAGTACTAAGTTTTTGATTTTAGCCTTTATGTTTCTGAAAGATGTCTTTTTTTGTGTTCGTTCTTGATGCGATCTTTTGTGGTACAAATTTTTTTCATTTTTCAGGACACTGTGTGGCTAGTTAAGTCATCTTGATGTGTTCATTAATGTTCCATTCATCAATTCTACTGGGTTAGCGATCATTGCAGAAGCGGATTTGCGATGTGGTGATTTTTTGTCCGTTAAAAGTTGTCGTCGCAAATTGATAGTTTCCACTAGCTTCTGGTCTCGGCTACTGAATGTTTCTTCAGTTTTGACAACCAAACAAGACAGCGACAATTTTTTGGGTTGTTAATGTGTTAAGTCGTTGTGGGTATGCTGAGGGTTCATGGGAGTACTAAGTTTTTGATTTTGGTCTTTATGTTTCTGAAAGATGTCTTTTTTGTGTGTTCGTTCTTGATGCGATCTTTTGTTGTACAATTTTTTTCATTTTCCAGGACAGTGTGTGGCTAGTTTAGAAGTCTCGATTAGTTCATTGTTGTTCCAATCATCAATTATACTGGGTTAGCGATCGTTGCATAAGCGGATTTGCGCTGTGGTGATTTTTTGTCCGAAGAAAGTTGTCGTCACAAATTGGTAGTTTCCACCAGCTTCTGGTCTTGACTACTGAATGTTTCTTCAGTTTTGACATCTTTGAAATACGCAGCGCTGCTTTTTTGGTTGGTTAATGCGTTGTGGGTGTGATGACTGTTCATGGGACTTCTGGGTTTTGGATTTTGGTATTTATGTTTCTGAAATATGTCTTTTTTTGTGTTCATCTTTGATGCGATTTTTTGTGGTGCAAGTTTTTTCATTTTTCAGGACAGTGTGTGGCTAGTGAGGAACTCTTGATGTGTTCATTGTTGCTCCATTTATCGATTCTACTGACTTAGTGGTCGTTGCAGTAGCGGATTTGCGCTGTGGTGATTTTTTGTCCGAAAAAAATTGTCGTCACAAATTGGTAGTTTCCAATAGCTTCTGGTCTTGGTTACTGAATGCTTCTTCAGTTTGGACATCTTTGAAATACGCAGCGCTGCGTTTTTGGTTTGTGAATGCGTTTTGGCTATGCTGACTGTTCATGCGACTTCTGGGTTTTGGACTTTGGTCTCTATCTTTCTGAAATATGTTTTTTGTTGTGTTTGTTCTTGATGCGATCTTCTGTGGTACAAATTTTTTCATTTGTCAGCACACTGTGTGGCTAGTTAAGTCATCTTGATGTGTTCTTTGTTGTTCCATTCATCAGTTCTACTGGGTTAGCAATCGTTGCAGTAGCGGATTTGCGCTGTGGTGATTTTTTGTCCGAAAAAAATTGTCGTCACAAATTGGTAGTTTCCAATAGCTTCTGGTCTTGGTTACTGAATGCTTCTTCAGTTTGGACATCTTTGAAATACGCAGCGCTGCGTTTTTGGTTTGTGAATGCGTTTTGGTAATGCTGACTGTTCATGCGACTTCTGCGTTTTGGATTTTGGTCTCTATCTTTCTGAAATATGTTTTTTGTTGTGTTTGTTCTTGATGCGATCTTCTGTGGTACAAGTTTTTTCATTTTTCAGGACAGTGTGTGGCTAGTGAGGAACTCTTGATGTGTTCATTGTTGCTCCATTTATCGATTCTACTGACTTAGTGGTCGTTGCAGTAGCGGATTTGCGCTGTGGTGATTTTTTGTCCGAAAAAAATTGTCGTCACAAATTGGTAGTTTCCAATAGCTTCTGGTCTTGGTTACTGAATGCTTCTTCAGTTTGGAAATCTTTGAAATACGCAGCGCTGCGTTTTTGGTTTGTGAATGCGTTTTGGGTATGCTGACTGTTCATGCGACTTCTGGGTTTTGGATTTTGGTCTCTATCTTTCTGAATATGTTTTTTGTTGTGTTTGTTCTTGATGCGATCTTCTGTGGTACAAATTTTTTCATTTTTCAGCACACTGTGTGGCTAGCTAAGTCATCTTGATGTGTTCTTTGCTGATCCATTCATCAGTTCTACTGATTTAGCGATCGTTGCATAAGCGGATTTGCGCTGTGGTGATTTTTTGTCCGAAAAAAGTTGTCGTCACAAATTGGTAGTTTCCACTAGCTTCTGGTCTTGGTTACTGAACTCTTCTTCAGTTTGGACATCTTTGAAGTACGCAGCGCTGCTTTTTTGGTTTGTTAATTCGTTGTGGGTATGCTGACTGTTCATGCGACTCCTTGGTTTTGGATTTTGGTCTCTATGTTTCTGAAAGATGTTTTTTTTGTGTTCGTTCTTGATGCGATCTTTTGTTATACAAATTTTTTCATTTTCGAGGACACTGTGTGGCTAGTTAAGTAATCTTGATGTGTTCTTTGTTGTTCCATTCATCAGTTCTACTGGGTTAGCGATCGATCGTTGCATAAGCGGATTTGCTCTGTGGTTTTTATTCGTCCGAAAAAAGTTGTCGTCACAAATTGGTAGTTTCCACTAGCTTCTGGTCTTGGTTACTGAATGCTTCTTCAGTTTTGACATCTTTGAATTACGCAGCGCTGCTTTGGTTTTTTAATGCGTTTTGGGTATGTTGACTATTCATGGGACTTCTGGGTTTTGGATTTTGGTATTTATGTTTCTGAAATATGTCTTTTTTGTGTTCATCCTTGATGCGAATTTTTGTGGTACAAATTTTTTCATTTTCCAGGACAGTGTGTGGCTAGTTAAGAATTCTCGATTAGTTCATTGTTGTTCCAAGCATCAATTCTACTGGGTTAGCGATCGTTGCAGAAGCGGATTTGCGCTGTGGTGATTTGTTCCGAAGAAAGTTGTCGTCAAATTGGTAGTTTCCACTAGCTTCTGGTCTTGACTACTGAATGTTTCTTCAGTTTTGACATCTTTGAAACACACAGCGCTAATGTTTTGGTTTGTTAATGCAACGTCGGTATTCTGATGGTTCATGGGAGTATAAAGTTTTTGATTTTGTTCTTTATGTGTCTGAAATATGTCTTTTTTTTGTGTTCATTGATGCGATTTTTTGTGGTACAATTTTTTTTTTCATTTTTGAGGACAGTTTGTGGCTAGTTAAGAAATCTTGATGTGATCATTGTTATTCAATTCCTCAATTCTACTGGTTTAGCGATCGTTGCAGAAGTGGATTTGCGCTGTGGGGATTTTTTGTCCGAAAAAAGTTGTCGTCACAAATTGGTAGTTTCCACTAGCTTCTGGTCTTGGTTACTGAATGCTTCTTCAGTTTGGACATCTTTGAAATACGCAGCGCTGCTTTTTTGGTTTGTTAATGCGTTTTGGGTATGCTGACTGTTCATGCGACTTCTGGGTTTTGGATTTTGGTCTCTATGTTTCTGAAATATGTTTTTTGTTGTGTTTGTTCTTGATGCGATCTTCTGTGGTACAAATTTTTTCATTTTTCAGCACACTGTGTGGCTAGTTAATTCATCTTGATGTGTTCTTTGTTGTTCCATTCATCAGTTCTACTGGTTTAGCGATCGTTGCATAAGCGGATTTGCTCTGTGGTTTTTATTTGTCCGAAAAAAGTTGTCGTCACCAATTGGTAGTTTCCACTAGCTTCTGGTCTTGATTACTGAATGCGTCTTCAGTTTTGACATCTTTGAATTACGCAGCGCTGCTTTGGTTTTTTAATGCGTTGTGGATATGCTCACTGTTCATGGGACTTCTGGGTTTTCGATTTTGGTATTTATGTTTCTGAAATATGTCTTTTTTGTGTTCATCCTTGATGCGAACTTTTGTGGTACAAATTTTTTCATTTTCCAGGACAGTGTGTGGCTAGTTAAGAAGTCTCGATTAGTTCACTGTTGTTCCAATCATCAATTCTTTTGGTTTAGCGATCGTTGCAGAAGCGGATTTGCGCTGTGGTGATTTTTTCTGAAGAAAGTTGTCGTCAAATTGGTAGTTTCCACTAGCTTCTGGTCTTGACTACTGAATGTTTCTTCAGTTTTGACAGCTTTGAAACACACAGCGCTAATTTTTTGGTTTGTTAATGCAACGTCGGTATTCTGATGGTTCATGGGAGTATAAAACTTTTGATTTTGTTCTTTATGTGTCTGAAATATGTCTTTTTTGTGTTCAGCCTTGATGCGATTTTTTGTGGTACAATTTTTTTTTCATTTTTGAGGACAGTGTGTGGCTAGTTAAGAAATCTTGATGTGTTCATTGTTATTCAATTCCTCAATTCAACTGGTTTAGCGATCGTTGCAGAAGTGGATTTGCGCTGTGGTGATTTTTTGTCCAAAAAAGTTGTCGTTACAAATTGGTAGTTTCCACTAGCTTCTGGTCTTGGCTACTGAATGTTTCTTCAGTTTTGACATCTTTGAAATACGCAGCGCTGCTTTTTTGGTTTGTTAATGCGTTTTGGGTATGCTGAATGTTCTTGGGACTTCTGGGTTTTGGATTTTGGTTTTTATGTTTCTGAAATATGTCTTTTTTGTGTTCATCCTTGATGCGATTTTTTGTGGTACAAATTCTTTCATTTTCCAGGACAGTTTGTGGCTAGTGAGGAACTCTTGATGTGTTCAATGTTGCTCCATTTATCGATTCTACTGACTTAGCGATCGTTGCAGAAGCGGATTTGCGCTGTGGTGATTTTTTGTCCGAAAAAAGTTGTCGTCACAACTCAGTAGTTTCCTCTAGCTTCTGGTCTTGGTTACTGAATGCTTCTTCAGTTTGGACATCTTTGAAATACGCAGCGCTGCTTTTTTGGTTTGTTAATGCGTTGTGGGTATGCTGACTGTTCAGGCGACTTCTGGGTTTTGGATTTTGGTTTTTATGTTTCTGAAATATGTCTTTTTTGTGTTCATCCTTGATGCGATTTTTTGTGGTACAAATTTTTTCATTTTCCAGGACAGTTTGTGGCTAGTGAGGATCTCTTGATGCTTTCATTGTTGCTCCATTTATCGATTCTACTGACTTAGCGTTCGTTGCAGAAGCGAATTTGGGCTGTGGTGATTTTTTGTCCGAAGAAAATTGTCATAAATTGGTAGTTTCTACTAGCTTCTGGTCTTGGCTACTGATTGTTTCTTCAGTTTTGACATCTTTGAAATACACAGCGACATTTTTTGGGTTATTAATGCGTTGTGGGTTTGCTGACAGCTCATGGGAGTACTAAGTTTTTTGATTTTGGTCTTTATGTTTCTGAAGTATGTCTTTTTTGTGTTTGTTCTTGATGCGATCTTTTGTGGTTCAAAATTTTTCGTTTTTCAGCACACTATGTGGCTAGTTAAGTCATCTTGATGTGTTCTTTGTTGTTCCATTCATCAGTTCTACTGGGTTAGCGATCGTTGCATAAGCTTATTTGCTCTGTGGTTTTTATTTGTCCGAAAAAAATTGTCGTCACAAATTGGTAGTTTCCACTAGCTTCTGGTCTTGACTACTGAATGTTTCTTCAGTTTTTACATCTTTGAAACACACAGCGCTAATTTTTTGTTTTGTTAATGCAATGTGGGTATGCTGATGGTTCATGGTAGTATAAAGATTTTGATTTTGTTCTTTATGTGTCTGAAATATGTCTTTTTTTGTGTTCAGCCTTGATGCGATTTTTTGTGGTACAGTTTTTTTTTCATTTTTGAGGACAGTGTGTGGCTAGTTAAGAAATCTTGATGTCTTCATTGTTATTCCATTCCTCAAATCTACTGGTTTAGCGATCGTTGCAGAAGTCGATTTGCGCTGTGGTGATTTTTTGTCCGAAAAAAGTTGTCGTTACAAATTGGTAGTTTCCACTAGCTTCTGGTCTCGGCTACTGAATGTTTCTTCAGTTTTGACATCTTTGAAATACGCAGCGCAGCTTTTTTGGTTTTTTAATGCATTTTGGGTATGCTGACTGTTCATGGGAGTTCTGGGGTTTAGATTTTGGTGTTTATGTTTCTGAAATATGTCTTTTTTTGTGTTCATCCTTGATGCGATTTTTTGTGGTACAATCTTTTTCATTTTCCAGGACAGTGTGTGGCTAGTTAAGAAGTCTTGATGAGTTCATTGTTGTTCCAATCATCAATTCTACTGTGTTAGCGATCGTTGCAGAAGTCGATTTTCACTGTGGTGATTTTTTGTCCGAAAAAAGTTGTCGTTACAAATTGGTAGTTTCTTTCCACTAGCTTCTTGTCTCGGCTACTGAATATTTCTTCAGTTTTGACATCTTTGAAATACGCAGCGCTGCTTTTTTGGTTTTTTAATGCGTTTTGGGTATGCTGACTGTTCATGGGACTTCTGGGTTTTAGATTTTGGTCTCTATGTTTCTGAAAGATGTTTTTTTGTGTGTGTTTGTTCTTGATGCGATCTTCTGTGGTACAATTTTTTTCTTTTTTTCAGCACACTGTGTGGCTAGTTAAGTCATCTTGATGTGTTCCTTGTTGTTCCATTCATCAGTTCTACTGGGTTAGCGATCGTTGCATAAGCGGATTTGCTCTGTGGTTTTTATTTGTCCGAAAAAATTTGTCGTCACAAATTGGTAGTTTCCACTAGCTTCTGGTCTTGGTTACTGAATGCTTCTTCAGTTTTGACATCTTCGAATTACGCAGGGCTGCTTTGGTTTGTTAATGCGTTGTGGGTATGATCACTGTTCATGGGACTTCTGGGTTTTGTATTTTGGT
Source organism: Symsagittifera roscoffensis (assembly GCF_963678635.1). NCBI lineage: Eukaryota > Metazoa > Xenacoelomorpha > Acoela > Convolutidae > Symsagittifera > Symsagittifera roscoffensis. Next base: position 20,014,607 of record NC_087066.1, on the reverse strand, counting down.
TTTTATGTTTCTGAAATATGTCTTTGTGTTCATCCTTGATGCGATTTTTTGTGGTACAAATTCTATCATTTTCCAGGACAGTTTGTTGCTAGTGAGGAACTCTTGATGTGTTCATTGTTGCTCCATTTATCGATTCTACTGACTTAGCGATCTTTGCAGAAGCGGATTTGCGCTGTGGTGATTTTTTGTTCGAAAAAGTTGTCGTCACAAATTGGTAGTTTCCACTAGCTTCTGGTCTTGGTTACTGAATGCTTCTTCAGTTTGGACATCTTTGAAATACGCAGCGCTGCTTTTTTGGTTTTTTAATGCGTTGTGGGTATGCTGACTGTTCATGCGACTTCTGGGTTTTGGATTTTTGTCTCTATGTTTCTGAAAGATGTTTTTTTTGTGTGTTTGTTCTTGATGCGATCTTCTGTGGTACAAACTTTTTCATTTTTCAGCACACTGTGTGGCTAGTTAAGTCATCTTGATGTGTTCCTTGTTGTTCCATTCATCAGTTCTACTGGGTTAGCGATCGTTGCATAAGCGGATTTGCTCTGTGGTTTTTATTTGTCCGAAAAAATTTGTCGTCACAAATTGGTAGTTTCCACTAGCTTCTGGTCTTGGTTACTGAATGCTTCTTCAGTTTTGACATCTTCGAATTACGCAGGGCTGCTTTGGTTTGTTAATGCGTTGTGGGTATGATCACTGTTCATGGGACTTCTGGGTTTTGTATTTTGGTTTTTATGTTTCTGAAATATGTCTTTGTGTTCATCCTTGATGCGATTTTTTGTGGTACAAATTCTTTCATTTTCCAGGACAGTTTGTTGCTAGTGAGGAACTCTTGATGTGTTCATTGTTGCTCCATTTATCGATTCTACTGACTTAGCGATCTTTGCAGAAGCGGATTTGCGCTGTGGTGATTTTTTGTCCGAAAAAGTTGTCGTCACAAATTGGTAGTTTCCACTAGCTTCTGGTCTTGGTTACTGAATGCTTCTTCAGTTTGGACATCTTTGAAATACGCAGCGCTGCTTTTTTGGTTTTTTAATGCGTTGTGGGTATGCTGACTGTTCATGCGACTTCTGGGTTTTGGATTTTGGTCTCTATGTTTCTGAAAGATGTTTTTTTGTGTGTTTGTTCTTGATGCGATCTTCTGTGGTACAAACTTTTTCCTTTTTCAGCACACTGTGTGGCTAGTTAAGTCATCTTGATGTGTTCCTTGATGTTCCATTCATCAGTTCTACTGGGTTAGCGATCGTTGCATAAGCGTATTTGCTCTGTGGTTTTTATTTTTTCGAAAAAAGTTGTCGTCACAAATTGGTAGTTTCCACTAGCTTCTGGTCTTGACTACTGAATGTTTCTTCAATTTTGACATCTTTGAAGCACACAGCGCTAATTTTTTGGTTTGTTAATGCGATGTGGGTATGCTTATGATTCATGGTAGTATAAAGTTTTTGATTTTGTTCTTTATGTGTCTGAAATATGTCTTTTTTTCTGTTCAGCCTTGATGCGATTTTTTGTGGTACAATTTTTTTTTCATTTTTGAGGACAGTATGTGGCTAGTTAAGAAATATTGATGTCTTCATTGTTATTCCATTCCTCAATTCTACTGGTTTAGCGATCGTTCCAGAAGTCGATTTGCGCTGTGGTGATTTTTTGTCCGAAGAAAGTTGTCGTTACAAATTGGTAGTTTCCACTAGCTTCTGGTCTCGGCTACTGAATGTTTCTTCAGTTTTGACATCTTTGAAATACGCAGCGCTGCTTTTTTGGTTTGTTAATTCGTTTTGGGTATGCTGACTGTTCATGGGACTTCTGGGTTTTGGATTTTGGCTTTTATATTTCTGAAATATGTCTTTTTTTGTGTTCATCCTTGATGCGATTTTTTGTGGTACAAATTCTTTCATTTTCCAGGACAGTTTGTTGCTAGTGAGGAACTCTTGATGTGTTCATTGTTGCTCCATTTATCGATTCTACTGACTTAGCGATCTTTGCAGAAGCGGATTTGCGCTGTGGTGATTTTTTGTCCGAAAAAGTTGTCGTCACAAATTGGTAGTTTCCACTAGCTTCTGGTCTTGGTTACTGAATGCTTCTTCAGTTTGGACATCTTTGAAATACGCAGCGCTGCTTTTTTGGTTTGTTAATGCGTTGTGGGTATGCTGACTGTTCATGCGACTTCTGGGTTTTGGATTTTGGTCTCTATGTTTCTGAAAGATGTTTTTTTTTGTGTGTTTGTTCTTGATGCGATCTTCTGTGGTACAAACTTTTTCATTTTTCAGCACACTGTGTGGCTAGTTAAGTCATCTTGATGTGTTCCTTGTTGTTCCATTCATCAGTTCTACTGGGTTGGCGATCGTTGCATAAGCGTATTTGCTCTGTGGTTTTTATTTTTTCGAAAAAAGTTGTCGTCACAAATTGGTAGTTTCCACTAGCTTCTGGTCTTGACTACTGAATGTTTCTTCAGTTTTGACATCTTTGAAGCACACAGCGCTAATTTTTTGGTTTGTTAATGCAATGTGGGTATGCTGATGGTTCGTGGTAGTATAAAGTTTTTGATTTTGTTCTTTATGTGTCTGAAATATGTCTTTTTTTGTGTTCAGCCTTGATGCGATTTTTTGTGGTACAATTTTTTTTTCATTTTTGAGGACAGTATGTGGCTAGTTAAGAAATATTGATGTCTTCATTGTTATTCCATTCCTCAATTCTACTGGTTTAGCGATCGTTGCAGAAGTCGATTTGCGCTGTGGTGATTTTTTGTCCGAAAAAAGTTGTCGTTACAAATTGGTAGTTTCCACTAGCTTCTGGTCTCGGCTACTGAACGTTTTTTCAGTTTTGACATCTTTGAAATACGCAGCGCTGCTTTTTTGGTTTGTTAATTCGTTTTGGGTATGCTGACTGTTCATGGGACTTCTGGGTTTTGGATTTTGGCTTTTATATTTCTGAAATATGTCTTTTTTTGTGTTCATCCTTGATGCGATTTTTTGTGGTACAAATTCTTTCATTTTCCAGGACAGTTTGTTGCTAGTGAGGAACTCTTGATGTGTTCATTGTTGCTCCATTTATCGATTCTACTGACTCAGCGATCGTTGCAGAAGTCGATTTGCGCTGTGCTGATTTTTTGTCCGAAAAAGTTGTCGTCACAAATTGGTAGTTTCCACTAGCTTCTGGTCTTGGTTACTGAATGCTTCTTCAGTTTGGACATCTTTGAAATACGCAGCGCTGCTTTGGTTTGTTAATGCGTTGTGGGTATGCTGACTGTTCATGGGACTTCTGGGTTTTGGATTTTGGCTTTTATATTTCTGAAATATGTCTTTGTGTTCATCCTTGATGCGATTTTTTGTGGTACAAATTCTTTCATTTTCCAGGACAGTTTGTTGCTAGTGAGGAACTCTTGATGTGTTCATTGTTGCTCCATTTTTCGATTCTACTGACTTAGCGATCTTTGCAGAAGCGGATTTGCGCTGTGGTGATTTTTTGTCCGAAAAAGTTGTCGTCACAAATTGGTAGTTTCCACTAGCTTCTGGTCTTGGTTACTGAATGCTTCTTCAGTTTGGACATCTTTGAAATACGCAGCGCTGCTTTTTTGGTTTGTTAATGCGTTGTGGGTATGCTGACTGTTCATGGGACTTCTGGGTTTTGGATTTTGGCTTTTATATTTCTGAAATATGTCTTTTTTTGTGTTCATCCTTGATGCGATTTTTTGTGGTACAAGTTCTTTCATTTTACAGGACAGTGTGTGGCTAGTGAGGAACTCTTGATGCGTTCATTGTTGCTCCATTTATCGATTCTACTGACTTAGCGATCGTTGCAGAAGTCGATTTGCGCTGTGCTGATTTTTTGTCCGAAAAAGTTGTCGTCACAAATTGGTAGTTTCCACTAGCTTTTGGTCTTGGTTACTGAATGCTTCTTCAGTTTGGACATCTTTGAAATACGCAGCGCTGCTTTGGTTTGTTAATGCGTTGTGGATATGATCACTGTTCATGGGACTTCTGGGTTTTGTATTTTGGTTTTTATGTTACTGAAATATGTCTTTGTGTTCATCCTTGATGCGATTTTTTGTGGTACAATTTTTTTTTCATTTTTGAGGACAGTATGTGGCTAGTTAAGAAATCTTGATGTCTTCATTGTTATTCCATTCCTCAATTCTACTGGTTTAGCGATCGTTGCAGAAATCGATTTGCGCTGTGGTGATTTTTTGTCCGAAAAAGTTGTCGTCACAAATTGGTAGTTTCCACTAGCTTCTGGTCTCGGCTACTGAATGTTTCTTCAGTTTTGACATCTTTGAAATACGCAGCGCTGCTTTTTTGGTTTGTTAATTCGTTTTGGGTATGCTGACTGTTCATGGGACTTCTGGGTTTTGGATTTTGGCTTTTATATTTCTGAAATATGTCTTTTTTTGTGTTCATCCTTGATGCGATTTTTTGTGGTACAAATTCTTTCATTTTCCAGGACAGTTTGTTGCTAGTGAGGAACTCTTGATGTGTTCATTGTTGCTCCATTTATCGATTCTACTGACTTAGCGATCGTTGCAGAAGTCGATTTGCGCTGCGCTGATTTTTTGTCCGAAAAATTTGTCGTCACAAATTGGTAGTTTCCACTAGCTTCTGGTCTTGGTTACTGAATGCTTCTTCAGTTTGGACATCTTTGAAATACGCAGCGCTGCTTTGGTTTGTTAATGCGTTGTGGGTATGATCACTGTTCTTGGGACTTCTGGGTTTTGTATTTTGGTTTTTATGTTTCTGAAATATGTCTTTTTTTGTGTTCATCCTTGATGCGATTTTTTGTGGTACAAATTCTTTCATTTTCCAGGACAGTTTGTTGCTAGTGAGGAACTCTTGATGTGTTCATTGTTGCTCCATTTATTGATTCTACTGACTTAGCGATATTTGCAGAAGCGGACTTGCGCTGTGGTGATTTTTTGTCCGAAAAAGTTGTCGTCACAAATTGGTAGTTTCCACTAGCTTCTGGTCTTGGTTACTGAATGCTTCTTCAGTTTGGACATCTTTGAAATACGCAGCGCTGCTTTTTTGGTTTGTTAATGCGTTGTGGGTATGCTGACTGTTCATGCGACTTCTGGGTTTTGGATTTTGGTCTCTATGTTTCTGAAAGATGTTTTTTTTGTGTGTTTGTTCTTGATGCGATCTTCTGTGGTACAAACTTTTTCATTTTTCAGCACACTGTGTGGCTAGTTAAGTCATCTTGATGTGTTCCTTGTTGTTCCATTCATCAGTTCTACTGGGTTAGCGATCGTTGCATAAGCGTATTTGCTCTGTGGTTTTTATTTTTTCGAAAAAAGTTGTCGTCACAAATTGGTAGTTTCCACTAGCTTCTGGTCTTGACTACTGAATGTTTCTTCAGTTTTGACATCTTTGAAGCACACAGCGCTGCTTTTTTGGTTGGTTAATGCGTTGTGGGTATGCTGACTGTTCATGCGACTTCTGGGTTTTGGATTTTGGTCTCTATGTTTCTGAAAGATGTTTTTTTTGTGTGTTTGTTCTTGATGCGATCTTCTGTGGTACAAACTTTTTCATTTTTCAGCACACTGTGTGGCTAGTTAAGTCATCTTGATGTGTTCCTTGTTGTTCCATTCATCAGTTCTACTGGGTTAGCGATCGTTGCATAAGCGTATTTGCTCTGTGGTTTTTATTTTTTCGAAAAAAGTTGTCGTCACAAATTGGTAGTTTCCACTAGCTTCTGGTCTTGACTACTGAATGTTTCTTCAGTTTTGACATCTTTGAAGCACACAGCGCTGCTTTTTTGGTTTGTTAATGCGATGTGGGTATGCTGATGGTTCATGGTAGTATAAAGTTTTTGATTTTGTTCTTTATGTGTCTGAAATATGTCTTTTTTTGTGTTCAGCCTTGATGCGATTTTTTGTGGTACAATTTTCTTTTTCATTTTTGAGGACAGTATGTGGCTAGTTAAGAAATCTTGATGTCTTCATTGTTATTCCATTCCTCAATTCTACTGGTTTAGCGATCGTTGCAGAAGTCGATTTGCGCTGTGGTGATTTTTTGTCCGAAAAAAGTTGTCGTTACAAATTGGTAGTTTCCACTAGCTTCTGGTCTCGGCTACTGAATGTTTCTTCAGTTTTGACATCTTTGAAATACGCAGCGCTGCTTTTTTGGTTTGTTAATTCGTTTTGGGTATGCTGACTGTTCATGGGACTTCTGGGTTTTGGATTTTGGCTTTTATATTTCTGAAATATGTCTTTTTTTGTGTTCATCCTTGATGCGATTTTTTGTGGTACAAATTCTTTCATTTTACAGGACAGTGTGTGGCTAGTGAGGAACTCTTGATGTGTTCATTGTTGCTCCATTTATCGATTCTACTGACTTAGCGATCGTTGCAGAAGTCGATTTGCGCTGTGCTGATTTTTTGTCCGAAAAAGTTGTCGTCACAAATTGGTAGTTTCCACTAGCTTCTGGTCTTGGTTACTGAATGCTTCTTCAGTTTGGACATCTTTGAAATACGCAGCGCTGCTTTGGTTTGTTAATGCGTTGTGGGTATGATCACTGTTCTTGGGACTTCTGGGTTTTGTATTTTGGTTTTTATGTTTCTGAAATATGTCTTTGTGTTCATCCTTGATGCGATTTTTTGTGGTACAAATTCTTTCATTTTCCAGGACAGTTTGTTGCTAGTGAGGAACTCTTGATGTGTTCATTGTTGCTCCATTTATCGATTCTACTGACTCAGCGATCGTTGCAGAAGTCGATTTGCGCTGTGCTGATTTTTTGTCCGAAAAAGTTGTCGTCACAAATTGGTAGTTTCCACTAGCTTCTGGTCTTGGTTACTGAATGCTTCTTCAGTTTGGACATCTTTGAAATACGCAGCGCTGCTTTGGTTTGTTAATGCGTTGTGGGTATGATCACTGTTCATGGGACTTCTGGGTTTTGTATTTTGGTTTTTATGTTTCTGAAATATGTCTTTGTGTTCATCCTTGATGCGATTTTTTGTGGTACAATTTTTTTTTCATTTTTGAGGACAGTATGTGGCTAGTTAAGAAATCTTGATGTCTTCATTGTTATTCCATTCCTCAATTCTACTGGTTTAGCGATCGTTGCAGAAGTCGATTTGCGCTGTGGTGATTTTTTGTCCGAAAAAAGTTGTCGTTACAAATTGGTAGTTTCCACTAGCTTCTGGTCTCGGCTACTGAATGTTTCTTCAGTTTTGACATCTTTGAAATACGCAGCGCTGCTTTTTTGGTTTGTTAATTCGTTTTGGGTATGCTGACTGTTCATGGGACTTCTGGGTTTTGGATTTTGGCTTTTATATTTCTGAAATATGTCTTTTTTTGTGTTCATCCTTGATGCGATTTTTTGTGGTACAAATTCTTTCATTTTCCAGGACAGTTTGTTGCTAGTGAGGAACTCTTGATGTGTTCATTGTTGCTCCATTTATCGATTCTACTGACTTAGCGATCTTTGCAGAAGCGGATTTGCGCTGTGGTGATTTTTTGTCCGAAAAAGTTGTCGTCACAAATTGGTAGTTTCCACTAGCTTCTGGTCTTGGTTACTGAATGCTTCTTCAGTTTGGACATCTTTGAAATACGCAGCGCTGCTTTTTTGGTTTTTTAATGCGTTGTGGGTATGCTGACTGTTCATGCGACTTCTGGGTTTTGGATTTTGGTCTCTATGTTTCTGAAAGATGTTTTTTTTGTGTGTTTGTTCTTGATGCGATCTTCTGTGGTACAAACTTTTTCATTTTTCAGCACACTGTGTGGCTAGTTAAGTCATCTTGATGTGTTCCTTGTTGTTCCATTCATCAGTTCTACTGGGTTAGCGATCGTTGCATAAGCGTATTTGCTCTGTGGTTTTTATTTTTTCGAAAAAAGTTGTCGTCACAAATTGGTAGTTTCCACTAGCTTCTGGTCTTGACTACTGAATGTTTCTTCAGTTTTGACATCTTTGAAGCACACAGCGCTAATTTTTTGGTTTGTTAATGCGATGTGGGTATGCTGATGGTTCATGGTAGTATAAAGTTTTTGATTTTGTTCTTTATGTGTCTGAAATATGTCTTTTTTTTGTGTTCAGCCTTGATGCGATTTTTTGTGGTACAATTTTTTTTTCATTTTTGAGGACAGTATGTGGCTAGTTAAGAAATCTTGATGTCTTCATTGTTATTCCATTCCTCAATTCTACTGGTTTAGCGATCGTTGCAGAAGTCGATTTGCGCTGTGGTGATTTTTTGTCCGAAAAAAGTTGTCGTTACAAATTGGTAGTTTCCACTAGCTTCTGGTCTCGGCTACTGAATGTTTCTTCAGTTTTGACATCTTTGAAATACGCAGCGCTGCTTTTTTGGTTTGTTAATTCGTTTTGGGTATGCTGACTGTTCATGGGACTTCTGGGTTTTGGATTTTGGCTTTTATATTTCTGAAATATGTCTTTTTTTGTGTTCATCCTTGATGCGATTTTTTGTGGTACAAATTCTTTCATTTTACAGGACAGTGTGTGGCTAGTGAGGAACTCTTGAAGTGTTCATTGTTGCTCCATTTATCGATTCTACTGACTTAGCGATCGTTGCAGAAGTCGATTTGCGCTGTGCTGATTTTTTGTCCGAAAAAGTTGTCCTCACAAATTGGTAGTTTCCACTAGCTTCTGGTCTTGGTTACTAAATGCTTCTTCAGTTTGGACATCTTTGAAATACGCAGCGCTGCTTTGGTTTGTTAATGCGTTGTGGGTATGATCACTGTTCATGGGACTTCTGGGTTTTGTATTTTGGTTTTTATGTTTCTGAAATATGTCTTTGTGTTCATCCTTGATGCGATTTTTTGTGGTACAAATTCTTTCATTTTCCAGGACAGTTTGTTGCTAGTGAGGAACTCTTGATGTGTTCCTTGTTGCTCCATTTATCGATTCTACTGACTTAGCGATCTTTGCAGAAGCGGATTTGCGCTGTGGTGATTTTTTGTCCGAAAAAGTTGTCGTCACAAATTGGTAGTTTCCACTAGCTTCTGGTCTTGGTTACTGAATGCTTCTTCAGTTTGGACATCTTTGAAATACGCAGCGCTGCTTTTTTGGTTTGTTAATGCGTTGTGGGTATGCTGACTGTTCATGGGACTTCTGGGTTTTGGATTTTGGCTTTTATATTTCTGAAATATGTCTTTTTTTGTGTTCATCCTTGATGCGATTTTTTGTGGTACAAATTCTTTCATTTTACAGGACAGTGTGTGGCTAGTGAGGAACTCTTGATGTGTTCATTGTTGCTCCATTTATCGATTCTACTGACTTAGCGATCGTTGCAGAAGTCGATTTGCGCTGTGCTGATTTTTTGTCCGAAAAAGTTGTCGTCACAAATTGGTAGTTTCCACTAGCTTCTGGTCTTGGTTACTGAATGCTTCTTCAGTTTGGACATCTTTGAAATACGCAGCGCTGCTTTGGTTTGTTAATGCGTTGTGGGTATGATCACTGTTCATGGGACTTCTGGGTTTTGTATTTTGGTTTTTATGTTTCTGAAATATGTCTTTGTGTTCATCCTTGATGCGATTTTTTGTGGTACAAATTCTTTCATTTTCCAGGACAGTGTGTGGCTAGTGAGGAACTCTTGATGTGATCATTGTTGCTCCATTTATCGATTCTACTGACTTAGCGATCGTTGCAGAAGTCGATTTGCGCTGTGATGATTTTTTGTCCGAAAAAGTTGTCGTCACAAATTGGTAGTTTCCACTAGCTTCTGGTCTTGGTTACTGAATGCTTCTTCAGTTTGGACATCTTTGAAATATGCAGCGCTGCTTTGGTTTGTTAATGCGTTGTGGGTATGATCACTGTTCATGGGACTTCTGGGTTTTGTATTTTGGTTTTTATGTTTCTGAAATATGTCTTTGTGTTCATCCTTGATGCGATTTTTTGTGGTACAAATTCTTTCATTTTCCAGGACAGTTTGTTGCTAGTGAGGAATTCTTGATGTGTTCTTTGTTGCTCCATTTATCGATTATACTGACTTAGCGATCTTTGCAGAAGCGGATTTGCGCTGTGGTGATTTTTTGTCCGAAAAAGTTGTCGTCACAAATTGGTAGTTTCCACTAGCTTCTGGTCTTGGTTACTGAATGCTTCTTCAGTTTGGACATCTTTGAAATACGCAGCGCTGCTTTTTTGGTTTGTTAATGCGTTGTGGGTATGCTGACTGTTCATGCGACTTCTGGGTTTTGGATTTTGGTCTCTATGTTTCTGAAAGATGTTTTTTTTGTGTGTTTGTTCTTGATGCGATCTTCTGTGGTACAAACTTTTTAATTTTTCAGCACACTGTGTGGCTAGTTAAGTCATCTTGATGTGTCCCTTGTTGTTCCATTCATCAGTTCTACTGGGTTAGCGATCGTTGCATAAGCGTATTTGCTCTGTGGTTTTTATTTTTTTGAAAAAAGTTGTCGTCACAAATTGGTAGTTTCCACTAGCTTCTGGTCTTGACTACTGAATGTTTCTTCAGTTTTGACATCTTTGAAGCACACAGCGCTAATTTTTTGGTTTGTTAATGCGATGTGGGTATGCTGATGGTTCATGGTAGTATAAAGTTTTTGATTTTGTTCTTTATGTGTCTAAAATATGTCTTTTTTTGTGTTCAGCCTTGATGCGATTTTTTGTGGTACAATTTTTTTTTCATTTTTGAGGACAGTATGTGGCTAGTTAAGAAATCTTGATGTCTTCATTGTTATTCCATTCCTCAATTCTACTGGTTTAGCGATCGTTGCAGAAGTCGATTTGCGCTGTGGTGATTTTTTGTCCGAAAAAAGTTGTCGTTACAAATTGGTAGTTTCCACTAGCTTCTGGTCTCGGCTACTGAATGTTTCTTCAGTTTTGACATCTTTGAAATACGCAGCGCTGCTTTTTTGGTTTGTTAATTCGTTTTGGGTATGCTGACTGTTCATGGGACTTCTGGGTTTTGGATTTTGGCTTTCATATTTCTGAAATATGTCTTTTTTTGTGTTCATCCTTGATGCGATTTTTTGTGGTACAAATTCTTTCATTTTACAGGACAGTGTGTGGCTAGTGAGGAACTCTTGATGTGTTCATTGGTGCTCCATTTATCGATTCTACTGACTTAGCGATCGTTGCAGAAGTCGATTTGCGCTGTGCTGATTTTTTGTCCGAAAAAGTTGTCGTCACAAATTGGTAGTTTCCACTAGCTTCTGGTCTTGGTTACTGAATGCTTCTTCAGTTTGGACATCTTTGAAATACGCAGCGCTGCTTTGGTTTGTTAATGCGTTGTGGGTATGATCACTGTTCATGGGACTTCTGGGTTTTGTATTTTGGTTTTTATGTTTCTGAAATATGTCTTTGTGTTCATCCTTGATGCGATTTTTTGTGGTACAAATTCTTTCATTTTCCAGGACAGTTTGTTGCTAGTGAGGAACTCTTGATGTGTTCATTGTTGCTCCATTTATCGATTCTACTGACTTAGCGATCTTTGCAGAAGCGGATTTGCGCTGTGGTGATTTTTTGTCCAAAAAAGTTGTCGTCACAAATTGGTAGTTCCACTAGCTTCTGGTCTTGGTTACTGAATGCTTCTTCAGTTTGGACATCTTTGAAATACGCAGCGCTGCTTTTTTGGTTTGTTAATGCGTTGTGGGTATGCTGACTGTTCATGCGACTTCTGGGTTTTGGATTTTGGTCTCTATGTTTCTGAAAGATGTTTTTTTTTGTGTGTTTGTTCTTGATGCGATCTTTTGTGGTACAAACTTTTTCATTTTTCAGCACACTGTGTGGCTAGTTAAGTCATCTTGATGTGTTCCTTGTTGTTCCATTCATCAGTTCTACTGGGTTAGCGATCGTTGCATAAGCGTATTTGCTCTGTGGTTTTTATTTTTTCGAAAAAAGTTGTCGTCACAAATTGGTAGTTTCCACTAGCTTCTGGTCTTGACTACTGAATGTTTCTTCAGTTTTGACATCTTTGAAGCACACAGCGCTAATTTTTTGGTTTGTTAATGCGATGTGGGTATGCTGATGGTTCATGGTAGTATAAAGTTTTTGATTTTGTTCTTTATGTGTCTAAAATATGTCTTTTTTTGTGTTCAGCCTTGATGCGATTTTTTGTGGTACAATTTTTTTTTCATTTTTGAGGACAGTATGTGGCTAGTTAAGAAATCTTGATGTCTTCATTGTTATTCCATTCCTCAATTCTACTGGTTTAGCGATCGTTGCAGAAGTCGATTTGCGCTGTGGTGATTTTTTGTCCGAAAAAAGTTGTCGTTACAAATTGGTAGTTTCCACTAGCTTCTGGTCTCGGCTACTGAATGTTTCTTCAGTTTTGACATCTTTGAAATACGCAGCGCTGCTTTTTTGGTTTGTTAATTCGTTTTGGGTATGCTGACTGTTCATGGGACTTCTGGGTTTTGGATTTTGGCTTTCATATTTCTGAAATATGTCTTTTTTTGTGTTCATCCTTGATGCGATTTTTTGTGGTACAAATTCTTTCATTTTACAGGACAGTGTGTGGCTAGTGAGGAACTCTTGATGTGTTCATTGTTGCTCCATTTATCGATTCTACTGACTTAGCGATCGTTGCAGAAGTCGATTTGCGCTGTGCTGATTTTTTGTCCGAAAAAGTTGTCGTCACAAATTGGTAGTTTCCACTAGCTTCTGGTCTTGGTTACTGAATGCTTCTTCAGTTTGGACATCTTTGAAATACGCAGCGCTGCTTTGGTTTGTTAATGCGTTGTGGGTATGATCACTGTTCATGGGACTTCTGGGTTTTGTATTTTGGTTTTTATGTTTCTGAAATATGTCTTTGTGTTCATCCTTGATGCGATTTTTTGTGGTACAAATTCTTTCATTTTCCAGGACAGTTTGTTGCTAGTGAGGAACTCTTGATGTGTTCATTGTTGCTCCATTTATCGATTCTACTGACTTAGCGATCTTTGCAGAAGCGGATTTGCGCTGTGGTGATTTTTTGTCCAAAAAAGTTGTCGTCACAAATTGGTAGTTCCACTAGCTTCTGGTCTTGGTTACTGAATGCTTCTTCAGTTTGGACATCTTTGAAATACGCAGCGCTGCTTTTTTGGTTTGTTAATGCGTTGTGGGTATGCTGACTGTTCATGCGACTTCTGGGTTTTGGATTTTGGTCTCTATGTTTCTGAAAGATGTTTTTTTTGTGTGTTTGTTCTTGATGCGATCTTCTGTGGTACAAACTTTTTCATTTTTCAGCACACTGTGTGGCTAGTTAAGTCATCTTGATGTGTTCCTTGTTGTTCCATTCATCAGTTCTACTGGGTTAGCGATCGTTGCATAAGCGTATTTGCTCTGTGGTTTTTATTTTTTCGAAAAAAGTTGTCGTCACAAATTGGTAGTTTCCACTAGCTTCTGGTCTTGACTACTGAATGTTTCTTCAGTTTTGACATCTTTGAAGCACACAGCGCTAATTTTTTGGTTTGTTAATGCGATGTGGGTATGCTGATGGTTCATGGTAGTATAAAGTTTTTGATTTTGTTCTTTATGTGTCTGAAATATGTCTTTTTTTGTGTTCAGCCTTGATGCGATTTTTTGTGGTACAATTTTTTTTTCATTTTTGAGGACAGTATGTGGCTAGTTAAGAAATCTTGATGTCTTCATTGTTATTCCATTCCTCAATTCTACTGGTTTAGCGATCGTTGCAGAAGTCGATTTGCGCTGTGGTGATTTTTTGTCCGAAAAAAGTTGTCGTTACAAATTGGTAGTTTCCACTAGCTTCTGGTCTCGGCTACTGAATGTTTCTTCAGTTTTGACATCTTTGAAATACGCAGCGCTGCTTTTTTGGTTTGTTAATTCGTTTTGGGTATGCTGACTGTTCATGGGACTTCTGGGTTTTGGATTTTGGCTTTTATATTTCTGAAATATGTCTTTTTTTGTGTTCATCCTTGATGCGATTTTTTGTGGTACAAATTCTTTCATTTTACAGGACAGTGTGTGGCTAGTGAGGAACTCTTGATTTGTTCATTGTTGCTCCATTTATCGATTCTACTGACTTAGCGATCGTTGCAGAAGTCGATTTGCGCTGTGCTGATTTTTTGTCCGAAAAAGTTGTCGTCACAAATTGGTAGTTTCCACTAGCTTCTGGTCTTGGTTACTGAATGCTTCTTCAGTTTGGACATCTTTGAAATACGCAGCGCTGCTTTGGTTTGTTAATGCGTTGTGGGTATGATCACTGTTTATGGGACTTCTGGGTTTTGTATTTTGGTTTTTATGTTTCTGAAATATGTCTTTGTGTTCATCCTTGATGCGATTTTTTGTGGTACAAATTCTTTCATTTTCCAGGACAGTTTGTTGCTAGTGAGGAACTCTTGATGTGTTCATTGTTGCTCCATTTATCGATTCTACTGACTTAGCGATCTTTGCAGAAGCGGATTTGCGCTGTGGTGATTTTTTGTCCGAAAAAGTTGTCGTCACAAATTGGTAGTTTCCACTAGCTTCTGGTCTTGGTTACTGAATGCTTCTTCAGTTTGGACATCTTTGAAATACGCAGCGCTGCTTTTTTGGTTTGTTAATGCGTTGTGGGTATGCTGACTGTTCATGCGACTTCTGGGTTTTGGATTTTGGTCTCTATGTTTCTGAAAGATGTTTTTTTTGTGTGTTTGTTCTTGATGCGATCTTCTGTGGTACAAACTTTTTCATTTTTCAGCACACTGTGTGGCTAGTTAAGTCATCTTGATGTGTTCCTTGTTGTTCCATTCATCAGTTCTACTGGGTTAGCGATCGTTGCATAAGCGTATTTGCTCTGTGGTTTTTATTTTTTCGAAAAAAGTTGTCGTTACAAATTGGTAGTTTCCACTAGCTTCTGGTCTCGGCTACTGAATGTTTCTTCAGTTTTGACATCTTTGAAATACGCAGCGCTCCTTTTTTGGTTTGTTAATTCGTTTTGGGTATGCTGACTGTTCATGGGACTTCTGGGTTTTGGATTTTGGCTTTTATATTTCTGAAATATGTCTTTTTTTGTGTTCATCCTTGATGCGATTTTTTGTGGTACAAATTCTTTCATTTTACAGGACAGTGTGTGGCTAGTGAGGAACTCTTGATGTGTTCATTGTTGCTCCATTTATCGATTCTACTGACTTAGCGATCGTTGCAGAAGTCGATTTGCGCTGTGCTGATATTTTGTCCGAAAAAGTTGTCGTCACAAATTGGTAGTTTCCACTAGCTTCTGGTCTTGGTTACTGAATGCTTCTTCAGTTTGGACATCTTTGAAATACGCAGCGCTGCTTTGGTTTGTTAATGCGTTGTGGGTATGATCACTGTTCATGGGACTTCTGGGTTTTGTATTTTGGTTTTTATGTTTCTGAAATATGTCTTTGTGTTCATCCTTGATGCGATTTTTTGTGGTACAAATTCTTTCATTTTCCAGGACAGTTTGTTGCTAGTGAGGAACTCTTGATGTGTTCATTGTTGCTCCATTTATCGATTCTACTGACTTAGCGATCTTTGCAGAAGCGGATTTGCGCTGTGGTGATTTTTTGTCCGAAAAAGTTGTCGTCACAAATTGGTAGTTTCCACTAGCTTCTGGTCTTGGTTACTGAATGCTTCTTCAGTTTGGACATCTTTGAAATACGCAGCGCTGCTTTTTTGGTTTGTTAATGCGTTGTGGGTATGCTGACTGTTCATGCGACTTCTGGGTTTTGGATTTTGGTCTCTATGTTTCTGAAAGATATTTTTTTTGTGTGTTTGTTCTTGATGCGATCTTCTGTGGTACAAACTTTTTCATTTTTCAGCACACTGTGTGGCTAGTTAAGTCATCTTGATATGTTCCTTGTTGTTCCATTCATCAGTTCTACTGGGTTAGCGATCGTTGCATAAGCGGATTTGCTCTGTGGTTTTTATTTGTCCGAAAAAATTTGTCGTCACAAATTGGTAGTTTCCACTAGCTTCTGGTCTTGGTTACTGAATGCTTCTTCAGTTTTGACATCTTTGAATTACGCATGGCTGCTTTGGTTTGTTAATGCGTTGTGGGTATGATCACTGTTCATGGGACTTCTGGGTTTTGTTTTTTGGTTTTTATGTTTCTGAAATATGTCTTTGTGTTCATCCTTGATGCGATTTTTTGTGGTACAAATTCTTTCATTTTACAGGACAGTGTGTGGCTAGTGAGGAACTCTTGATGTGTTCATTGTTGCTCCATTTATCGATTCTACTGACTTAGCGATCGTTGCAGAAGTCGATTTGCGCTGTGCTGATTTTTTGTCCGAAAAAAGTTGTCGTCACAAATTGGTAGTTTCCACTAGCTTCTGGTCTTGATTACTGAATGCTTCTTCAGTTTGGACATCTTTGTATTACGCAGCGCTGCTTTTTTGGTTTGTTAATGCGTTGTGGGTATGCTGACTGCTCATGCGACTTCTGGGTTTTGGATTTTCGTCTCTATGTTTCTGAAAGATGTTTTTTTTTGTGTGTTTGTTCTTGATGCGATCTTCTGTGGTACAAACTTTTTCTTTTTTCAGCACACTGTGTGGCTAGTTTAGTCATCTTGGTGTGTTTCTTGTTGTTCCATTCATCAGTTCTACTGGGTTAGCGATCGTTGCATAAGCGGATTTGCTCTGTGGTTTTATTTGTCCGAAAAAAGTCGTCGTCACAAATTGGTAGTTTCCACTAGCTTCTGGTATAGGTTACTGAATGCTTCTTCAGTTTTGGCATCTTTGAATTACGCAGCGCTGCTTTGGTTTGTTAATGCGTTGTGGGTATGCTCACTGTTCATGCGACTTCTGGGTTTCGGATTTTGGTATTTATGTTTCTGAAATATGTCTTTTTTTGTGTTCATCCTTGATGCGATTTTTTGTGGTACAAATTTTTTCATTTTCCAGGACAGTGTTTGGCTAGTTAAGAAGTCTTGATGAGTTCATTGATGTTCCAATCAACAAGTATACTGGTTTAGCGATCGTTGCAGAAGTGGATTTGCGCTGTGGTGATTTTTTGTCCGAAAAAAGTTGTCGTTACAAAATGGTAGTTTCCACTAGCTTCTGGTCTCGGCTACTGAATGTTTCTTCAGTTTTGACATCTTTGAAATACGCAGCGCTGCTTTTTTGGTTTGTTAATGCGTTTTGAGTATGCTGACTGTTCATGGGATCATAAATTTTTTGATTTTGTTCTTTATGTGTCTGAAATATGTCCTTTTTGTTTAGCCTTGATGCGATTTTTTGTGGTACAAATTCTTTCATTTTCCAGGACAGTGTGTGGCTAGTTAAGAAGTCTTGATGAGTTCATTGTTGTTCCAATCAACAATTCTACTGGGTTAGCGATTGTTGCAGAAGTCGATTTGCGCTGTGGTGATTTTTTGTCCGAAAAAAGTTGTCGTTACAAATTGGTAGTTTCCACTAGCTTCTGGTCTCGGCTACTGAATGTTTCTTCAGTTTTGACATCTTTGAAATACGCAGCGCTGCTTTTTTGGTTTGTTAATTCGGTTTAGGTATGCTGACTGTTCATGGGACTTCTGGGTTTTGGATTTTGGCTTTTATATTTCTGAAATATGTCTTTTTTTGTGTTCATCCTTGATGCGATTTTTTGTGGTACAAATTCTTTCATTTTACAGGACAGTGTGTGGCTAGTTAAGAAGTCTCGATTAGTTCATTGTTGTTCCAATCATCAATTCTACTGGGTTAGCGATCGTTGCAGAAGCGGATTTGAGCTGTGGTGATTTTTTCCGAAGAAAGTTGTCGTCAAATTGGTAGTTTCCACTAGCTTCTGGTCTTGACTACTGAATGTTTCTTCAGTTTTGACGTCTTTGAAACACGCAGCGCTACTTTTTTGATTTGTTAAAGCGTTTTGAGCATGCTGACGGTTCATGGGAGTATGAAGTTTTGATTTTGTTCGTTATGTGTCTGAAATATGTCTTTTTTGTGTTCAGCCTTGATGCGATTTTTTGTGGTACAATTTTTTTTTTCATTTTTGAGGACAGTGTGTGGCTAGTTAAGAAATCTTGATGTGTTCATTGTTGTTCCATTCCTCAGTTCTACTGGTTTAGCGATCGTTGCAGAAGTGGATTTGCGCTGTTGTGATTTTTCGTCCGAAAAAAGTTGTCGCTACAAATTGGTAGTTTCCACTAGCTTCTGGTCTAGGCTACTGAATGTTTCTTCAGTTTTGACATCTTTGAAATACGCAGCGCTGCTTTTTTGGTTTGTTAATGCGTTTTGAGTATGCTGACTGTTCATGGGATTATAAATTTTTTGATTTTGTTCTTTATGTGTCTGAAATATGTCCTTTTTCTTTAGCATTGATACGATTTTTTGTGGTACAAATTCTTTCATTTTCCAGGACAGTGTGTGGCTAGTTAAGAAGTCTTGATGAGTTCATTGTTGTTCCAATCAACATTTCGGCTGGGTTAGCGATCGTTGCAGAAGCGGATTTGCGCTGTGGTGATTGTTTCTTTGAAGAAAGTTGTCACAAATTGGTAGTTTCCACTAGCTTCTGGTCTTGGCTACTGATTCTTTCTTCAGTTTTGACATATTTGGTATACACAGTGCTGCTTTTTTGGTTTGTTAAGGCAATGTGGGTATGCTGAAAGTTCGTGGGAGTATACATTTTTGATTTTGTTCTTTATGTGTCTGAAATATGTCCTTTTTGTTTAGCCTTGATGCGATTTTTTGTGGTACAATTTTTTTTTCATTTTTGAGGACAGTGTGTGGCTAGCTAAGAAATCTTGATGTGTTCATTGTTGTTCCATTCCTCAATTCTACTGGTTTAGCGGTCATTGCAGAAGTGGATTTGCGCTGTGGTGATTTTTTGTCCGAAGAAAGTTGTCGACACAAATTGGTAGTTTCCACTAGCTTCTGGTCTTGATTATTGATTGCTTCTGCAGTTTTGACAACTTTGAAATACGCAGCGCTGCTTTTTTGGTTTTTTAATGCGTTGTGGGTATGCTGACTGTTCATGGGACTTCTGGGTTTTGGATTTTGGTTTTATGTTTCTGAAATATGTCTTTTTTTTGTGTTCATCCTTGATGCGATTTTTTGTGGTACAAATCTTTTCATTTTCCAGGATAGTGTGTGGCTAGTTAAGAAGTCTTGATGAGTTCATTGTTGTTCCAATCAACAATTCTACTGGGTTAGCGATCGTTGCAAAAGCGGATTAGCGCTGTGGTGATTTTTTGTCCGAAGAAAGTTGTCGACACAAATTGGTAGTTTCCACTAGCTTCTGGTCTTGATTATTGATTGCTTCTGCAGTTTTGACAACTTTGAAATACGCAGCGCTGCTTTTTTGGTTTGTTAATGCGTTTTGGGTATGCTGACTGATCATGGGACTTCTGGATTTTGGATTTTGGATTTTATGTTTCTGAAATATGTCTTTTTTTGTGTTCATCCTTGATGCGATTTTTTGTGGTACAAATTTTTTCATTTTCCAGGACAGTGTTTGGCTAGTTAAGAAGTCTTGATGAGTTCATTGATATTCCAATCAACAAGTATACTGGGTTAGCGATCGTTGCAGAAGTGGATTTGCGCTGTGGTGATTTTTTGTCCGAAAAAAGTTGTCGTTACAAAATGGTAGTTTCCACTAGCTTCTGGTCTCGGCTACTGAATGTTTCTTCAGTTTTGACATCTTTGAAATACGCAGCGCTGCTTTTTTGGTTTGTTATTGCGTTTTGAGTATGCTGACTGTTCATGGGATTATAAATTTTTTGATTTTGCTCTTTATGTGTCTGAAATATGTCCTTTTTGTTTAGCCTTGATGCGATTTTTTGTGGTACAAATTCTTTCATTTTCCAGGACAGTGTGTGGCTAGTTAAGAAGTCTTGATGAGTTCATTGTTGTTCCAATCAACAATTCTACTAGGTTAGCCATCGTTGCAGAAGCGGATTTGCGCTGTGGTGATTGTTTCTTTGAAGAAAGTTGTCACAAATTGGTAGTTTCCACTAGCTTCTGGTCTTGGCTACTGAATGTTTCTTCAGTTTTGACATATTTCAAATACACAGTGCTGCTTTTTTGGTTTGTTAATGCAATATGGGTATGCTGACAGTTCATGGGAGTATAAATTTTTGATTTTGTTCTTTATGTGTCTGAAATATGTCCTTTTTGTTTAGCCTTGATGCGATTTTTTGTGGTACAATTTTTTTTTCATTTTTGAGGACAGTGTGTGGCTAGCTAAAAAATCTTGATGTGTTCATTGTTGTTCCAATCCTCAATTCTACTGGTTTAGCGGTCGTTGCAGAAGTGGATTTGCGCTGTGGTGATTTTTTGTCCGAAAAAATTGTCGTTATAAATTGGTAGTTTCCACTAGCTTCTGGTCTCGGCTACTGAATGTTTCTTCAGTTTTGACATCTTTGAAATACGCAGCGCTGCTTTTTTGGTTTGTTAACGCGTTGTGAGTATGCTGACTGTTCATGGGACTTCTGGGTTTTGGATTTTGGTAATTATCTTTCTGAAATTTGTCTTTTTTTTGTGTTCATCTTTGATGCGATTTTTTGTGGTACAAATTTTTTCATTTTCTAGGATAGTGTGTGGCTAGTTAAGAAGTCTTGATGAGTTCATTGTTGTTCCAATCAACAATTCTACTGGGTTAGCGATCGTTGCAAAAGCGGATTAGCGCTGTGGTGATTTTTTGTCCGAAGAAAGTTGTCGACACAAATTGGTAGTTTCCACTAGCTTCTGGTCTTGATTATTGATTGCTTCTGCAGTTTTGACAATTTTGAATACGCAGCGCTGCTTTTTTGGTTTGTTAATGCGTTGTGGGTATGCTGACTGTTCATGGGACTTCTGGGTTTTGGATTTTGGTTTTTATATTTCTGAAATATGTCTTTTTTTGTGTTCATCCTTGATGCGATTTTTTGTGGTACAATTTTTTTCATTTTCCAGGACAGTGTGTGGCTAGTTAAGAAGTATTGATGATTTCATTGATGTTCCAATCAACAATTCTACTGGGTTAGCGATCGTTGCAGAAGTGGATTTGCGCTGTGGTGATTTTTTGTCCGAAAAAAGTTGTCGTTACAAATTGGTAGTTTCCACTAGCTTCTGGTCTCGGCTACTGAATTTTTCTTCAGTTTTGACATCTTTGAAATACGCAGCGCTGCTTATTTTGGTTTCTTAATGCGTTTTGAGTTTGCTGACTGTTCATGGGATTATAAATTTTTTGATTTTGTTCTTTATGTGTCTGAAATATGTCCTTTTTGTTTAGCCTTGATGCGATTTTTTATGGTACAAATTCTTTCATTTTCCAGGACAGTGTGTGGCTAGTTAAGAAGTCTTGATGAGTTCATTGTTGTTCCAATCAACAATTCTACTGGGTTAGCGATCGTTGCAGAAGCGGATTTGCGCTGTGGTGATTGTTTCTTTGAAGAAAGTTGTCACAAATTGGTAGTTTCCACTAGCTTCTGGTCTTGGCTACTGAATGTTTCTTCAGTTTTGGCATATTTTAAATACACAGTGCTGCTTTTTTGGTTTGTTAATGCAATGTGGGTATGCTGACAGTTCATTGGAGTATAAATTTTTGATTTTGTTCTTTATGTGTCTGAAATATGTCCTTTTTGTTTAGCCTTGATGCGATTTTTTGTGGTACAAATTTTTTCATTTTCCAGGACAGTGTGTGGCTAGTTAAGAAGTCTTGATGAGTTCATTGATGTTCCAATCAACAATTCTACTGGGTTAGCAATCGTTGTAGAAGCGGATTTGCGCTCTGGTGATTTTTTGTCCGAAGAAAGTTGTCGTCAAATTGGTAGTTTCCACTAGCTTTTGGTCTTGACTACTGAATGTTTCTTCAGTTTTGACATCTTTGAAACAAACAGCGCTAATTTTTTGGTTTGTTAATGCGACGTCGGTATTTTGATGGTTCATGGGAGTATAAAGTTTTGATTTTGTTCATTATGTGTCTGAAATATGTCTTTTTTTGTGTTCAGCCTTGATGCGATTTTTTGTGGTACATTTTTTTTTCATTTTTGAGGACAGTGTGTGGCTAGTTAAGAAATCTTGATGTGTTCATTGTTGTTCCATTCCTCAATTCTACTAGTTTAGCGGTCGTTGCAGAAGTGGACTTGCGCTGTGGTGATTTTTTGTCCGAAAAAAGTTGTCGTTATAAATTGGTAGTTTCCACTAGCTTCTGGTCTCGGCTACTGAATGTTTCTTCAGTTTTGACATCTTTGAAATACGCAGCGCTGCTTTTTTGGTTTGTTAATGCGTTGTGAGTGTGCTGACTGTTCATGGGATTTCTGGGTTTTGGATTTTGGTAATTATGTTTCTGAAATTTGTCTTTTTTTTGTGTTCATCCTTGATGCGATTTTTTGTGGTACATTTTTTTCATTTTCCAGGACAGTGTGTGGCTAGTTAAGAAGTCTTGATGAGTTCATTGTTGTTCCAATCATCAATTCTACTGGTGAAGCGAACGTTGCAGAAGCGGATTTGCGCTGTGGTGACTTTTTGTCCGAAGAAAGTTGTCGTCACAAATTGGTAGTTTCCACTAGCTTCTGGTCTTGATTATTGATTGCTTCTGCAGTTTTGACAACCAAAAAATACAGCGACACTTTTTTGGTTTGTTAATGCGCTGTGGGTTTGCTGACAGTTCTTGGCAGTACTAAGTTTTTCAATTTGGTCTTTAAGTTTCTGAAATATGTCTTTTTTGTGTTCATCCTTGATGCGATTTTTTGTGATACAATTTTTTTCATTTTCCAGGACAGTGTGTGGCTAGTTAAGAAGTCTTGATGAGTTCATTGTTGTTCCAATCATCAATTCTACTGGTGCAGCGACCGTTGCAGAAGCGGATTTGCGCTGTGGTGACTTTTTGTTCGAAGAAAATTGTCATATATTGGTAAATTCTACTAGCTTATGGTCTTGGCTACTGATTGTTTCTTCAGTTTTGACATCTTTGAAATACACAGCGACATTTTTTTGGGTTGTGAATGCGTTGTGGGTTTGCTGACAATTCATGGGAGTACTAAGTTTTTTGATTTTGGTCATTATGTTTCTGAAATATGTCTTTTTTTGTGTTTGTTCTTGATGCGATTTTTTGTGGTTCAATTTTTTTCATTTTTCAGGACACTGTGTGGCTAGTTAAGTCTTCTTGATGTGTTCATTATTGTTCCATTCATCAATTCTATTAAGTCAGCGATCGGTGCAGAAGCGGATTTGCGCTGTGGTGATTTTCTGTCTGAAAAAAGTTGTCGTCACAAATTGGTAGTTTCCACTAGCTTATGGTCTTGGCTACTGATTGTTTCTTCAGTTTTGACATCTTTGAAATACACAGCGACACTTTTTTGGTTTGTTAATGCGCTGTGGGTTTGCTGACAGTTCTTGGCAGTACTAAGTTTTTGAATTTGGTCTTTATGTTTCTGAAATATGCCTTTTTTGTGTTCATCCTTGATGCGATTTTTTGTGGTACATTTTTTTTCATTTTCCAGGACAGTGTGTGGCTAGTTAAGAAGTCTTGATGAGTTCATTGTTGTTCCAATCATCAATTCTACTGGTGTAGCGATTGTTGCAGAAGCGGATTTGCGCTGTGCTGATTTTTTGTCCGAAGAAAATTGTCATAAATTGGTAGTTTCTACTAGCTACTGGTCATGGCTACTGATTGTTTCTTCAGTTTTGACATCTTTGAAATACATAGCGACATTTTTTTGGGTTGTTAATGCGTTATGGGTTCGCTGACAGTTCATGGGAGTACTAAGTTTTTTGATTTTTGTCTTTATGTTTCTGAAGTCTTTTATTGTGTTTGTTCTCGACGCGATCTTTTGTGGTTCAAAATTTTTCATTTTTCAGGACACTGTGTGGCTAGTTAAGTCATCTTGATGTGTTCATTATTGTTCCGTTCATCAATTCTCTTAAGTTAGCGATCGTTGCAGAAGCGGATTTGCGCTGTGGTGATTTTCTGTCTGAAAAAATTTGTCGTCACAAATTGGTAGTTTCCACTTGCGTCTGGTCTCGGCTACTGAATGTTTCTTCAGTTTTGACAACCAAAAAATTCAGCGACAATTTTTCGGTGTGTTAATGCGCTGTGGGTTTGCTGACAGTTCTTAGCAGTACTAAGTTTTTGAATTTGGCCTTTATGTTTCTGAAATATGTCTTTTTTTGTGTTTGTTCTTGATGCGATCTTTTGTGATACAAGTTTTTTTTTCATTTTTCAGGACACTGTGTGGCTAGTTAAGTCATCTTGATGTGTTCATTGTTGTTCCATTCCTCAATTCTACTGGGTTAGGGATCGTTGCAGAAGCGGCTTTGCGCTGTGGTGATCTTTGTCCGAAGGAAGTTGTCGTCACAAATTGGTCGTTTCCACTAGCTTCTGGTCTTGGCTACTCAATGTTTCTTCAGTATTGACATCTTTGAAATACACATATTTTGGGGTGTTAATGCGCTGTGGGTTTGCTGACATTTCATGGGAGTACTAAGTTTTCGATTTTGGTCTTTATGTTTCTGGAATATGTCATTTTTTGTGTTTATCCTTGATGCGATCTTTTGTGGTAGAAATTTTTTCATTTTTCAGGACACTGTGTGGCTAGTTAAGTCATCTTGATTTGTTCATTGTTGATCCATTCCTCAATTCTACCGAGTTAGCGATCGTTGCAGAAGCGGATTTGCGCTGTGGTGATTTTTTTCCCGAAAAAAAGTTGTCACAAATTGGTAGTTTCCACTAGCTTCTTGTCTTGGCCACTGAATGCTTCTTCAGTTTTGACATCTTTGAAATACGCAGCGCTGCTTTTTGGTTTGTTAATGCGTTGCGGGTATGCTGACTGTTCATGGGAGTTCTGGGCTTTAGATTTTGGTGTTTATATTTCTGAAATATGTCTTTTTTTGTGTTCATCCTTGATGCGATTTTTTGTGGTACAATCTTTTTCATTTTCCAGGACAGTGTTTGGCTAGTTAAGAAGTCTTGATGTGTTCATTATTGTTCCATTCATCAATTATTCTAAGTTAACGATCGTTGCAGAAGCGGATTTGCGCTGTGTTGATTTTCTGTCTGAAAAAAGTTGTCGTCACAAATTGGTAGTTTCCACTAGCGTCTGGTCTCGGCTACTGAATGTTTCTTCAGTTTTGACAACCAAAAACCACAGCGACACTTTTTTGGTTTGTTAATGCGCTGCGGGTTTGCTGACAGTTCTTGACAGTACTAAGTTTTTCAATTTGGTCGTTAAGTTTCTGAAATATGTCTTTTTTGTGTTCATCCTTGATGCGATTTTTTGTGATACAATTTTTTTCATTTTCCAGGACAGTGTGTGGCTAGTTAAGAAGTCTTGATGAGTTCATTGTTGTTCCAATCATCAATTCAACTGGTGTAGCGATCGTTGCAGAAGCGGATTTGCGCTGTGGTGATTTTTATCCGAAGAAAATTGTCATAAATTGGTAGTTTCTACTAGCTTCTGGTCTTGGCTACTGATTGTTTCTTCAGTTTTGACATCTTTGAAATACACAGCGACATTTTTATGGGTTGTTTATGCGTTGTGGGTTTGCTGACAGTTCATGGGAGTACTATGTTTTTTGATTTTGGTCTTTATGTTTCTGAAGTATGTCTTTTTTTGTGTTTGTTCTTGATGCGACCTTTTGTGGTTCAAAATTTTTCATTTTTCAGGACACTGCTTGGCTAGTTAAGTCATCTTGATGTGTTCATTATTGTTCCATTCATCAATTCTACTAAGTTAGCGATCGTTGCAGAAGCGGATTTGCGCTGTGGTGATTTTCTGTCTGAAAAAAGTTGTCGTAACAAATTGGTAGTTTCCACTAGCGTCTGGTCTCGGCTACTGAATGTTTCTTCAGTTTTGACAACCAAAAAATACAGCGACACTTTTTTGGTTTGTTAATGCGCTGTGGGTTTGCTGACAGTTCTTGGCAGTACTAAGTTTTTCAATTTGGTCTTTAAGTTTCTGAAATATGTCTTTTTTGTGTTCATCCTTGATGCGATTTTTTGTGATACAATTTTTTTTCATTTTCCAGGACAGTGTGTGGCTAGTTAAGAAGTCTTGATGAGTTCATTGTTGTTCCAATCATCAATTCTACTGGTGTAGCGATCGTTGCAGAAGCGGATTTGCGCTGTGGTGATTTTTATCCGAAGAAAATTGTCATAAATTGGTAGTTTCTACTAGCTTCTGGTCTTGGCTACTGATTGTTTCTTCAGTTTTGACATTTTTGAAATACACAGCGACACTTTTTTGGTTTGTTAATGCGTTGTGGGTTTGCTGATAGTTCATGGGAGTACTAAGTTTTTTGATTTTGGTCTTTATGTTTCTGAAGTATGTCTTTTTTTTGTGTTTGTTCTTGATGCGACCTTTTGTGGTTCAAAATTTTTCATTTTTCAGGACACTGTGTGGCTAGTTAAGTCATCTTGATGTGTTCATTATTGTTCCATTCATCAATTCTACTAAGTTAGCGATCGTTGCAGAAGCGGATTTGCGCTGTGGTGATTTTCTGTCTGAAAAAAGTTGTCGTCACAAATTGGTAGTTTCCACTAGCGTCTGGTCTCGGCTACTGAATGTTTCTTCAGTTTTGACAACCAAAAAATACAGCGACACTTTTTTGGTTTGTTAATGCGCTGTGGGTTTGCTGACAGTTCTTGGCAGTACTAAGTTTTTCAATTTGGTCTTTAAGTTTCTGAAATATGTCTTTTTTGTGTTCATCCTTGATGCGATTTTTTGTGATACAATTTTTTTTCGTTTTCCAGGACAGTGTGTGGCTAGTTAAGAAGTCTTGATGAGTTCATTGTTGTTCCAATCATCAATTCTACTGGTGTAGCGATCGTTGCAGAAGCGGATTTGCGCTGTGGTGATTTTTATCCGAAGAAAATTGTCATAAATTGGTAGTTTCTACTAGCTTCTGGTCTTGGCTACTGATTGTTTCTTCAGTTTTGACATTTTTGAAATACACAGCGACACTTTTTTGGTTTGTTAATGCGTTGTGGGTTTGCTGATAGTTCATGGGAGTACTAAGTTTTTTGATTTTGGTCTTTATGTTTCTGAAGTATGTCTTTTTTTTGTGTTTGTTCTTGATGCGACCTTTTGTGGTTCAAAATTTTTCATTTTTCAGGACACTGTGTGGCTAGTTAAGTCATCTTGATGTGTTCATTATTGTTCCATTCATCAATTCTACTAAGTTAGCGATCGTTGCAGAAGCGGATTTGCGCTGTGGTGATTTTCTGTCTGAAAAAAGTTGTCGTCACAAATTGGTAGTTTCCACTAGCGTCTGGTCTCGGCTACTGAATGTTTCTTCAGTTTTGACAACCAAAAAATACAGCGACACTTTTTTGGTTTGTTAATGCGCTGTGGGTTTGCTGACAGTTCTTGGCAGTACTAAGTTTTTCAATTTGGTCTTTAAGTTTCTGAAATATGTCTTTTTTGTGTTCATCCTTGATGCGATTTTTTGTGATACAATTTTTTTTCGTTTTCCAGGACAGTGTGTGGCTAGTTAAGAAGTCTTGATGAGTTCATTGTTGTTCCAATCATCAATTCTACTGGTGTAGCGATCGTTGCAGAAGCGGATTTGCGCTGTGGTGATTTTTATCCGAAGAAAATTGTCATAAATTGGTAGTTTCTACTAGCTTCTGGTCTTGGCTACTGATTGTTTCTTCAGTTTTGACATTTTTGAAATACACAGCGACACTTTTTTGGTTTGTTAATGCGTTGTGGGTTTGCTGATAGTTCATGGGAGTACTAAGTTTTTTGATTTTGGTCTTTATGTTTCTGAAGTATGTCTTTTTTTTGTGTTTGTTCTTGATGCGACCTTTTGTGGTTCAAAATTTTTCATTTTTCAGGACACTGTGTGGCTAGTTAAGTCATCTTGATGTGTTCATTATTGTTCCATTCATCAATTCTACTAAGTTAGCGATCGTTGCAGAAGCGGATTTGCGCTGTGGTGATTTTCTGTCTGAAAAAAGTTGTCGTCACAAATTGGTAGTTTCCACTAGCGTCTGGTCTCGGCTACTGAATGTTTCTTCAGTTTTGACAACCAAAAAATACAGCGACACTTTTTTGGTTTGTTAATGCGCTGTGGGTTTGCTGACAGTTCTTGGCAGTACTAAGTTTTTCAATTTGGTCTTTAAGTTTCTGAAATATGTCTTTTTTGTGTTCATCCTTGATGCGATTTTTTGTGATACAATTTTTTTTCATTTTCCAGGACAGTGTGTGGCTAGTTAAGAAGTCTTGATGAGTTCATTGTTGTTCCAATCATCAATTCTACTGGTGTAGCGATCGTTGCAGAAGCGGATTTGCGCTGTGGTGATTTTTATCCGAAGAAAATTGTCATAAATTGGTAGTTTCTACTAGCTTCTGGTCTTGGCTACTGATTGTTTCTTCAGTTTTGACATTTTTGAAATACGCAGCGACACTTTTTTGGTTTGTTAATGCGTTGTGGGTTTGCTGATAGTTCATGGGAGTACTAAGTTTTTTGATTTTGGTCTTTATGTTTCTGAAGTATGTCTTTTTTTTGTGTTTGTTCTTGATGCGACCTTTTGTGGTTCAAAATTTTTCATTTTTCAGGACACTGTGTGGCTAGTTAAGTCATCTTGATGTGTTCATTATTGTTCCATTCATCAATTCTACTAAGTTAGCGATCGTTGCAGAAGCGGATTTGCGCTATGGTGATTTTCTGTCTGAAAAAAGTTGTCGTCACAAATTGGTAGTTTCCACTAGCGTCTGGTCTCGGCTACTGAATGTTTCTTCAGTTTTGACAACCAAAAAATACAGCGACACTTTTTTGGTTTGTTAATGCGCTGTGGGTTTGCTGACAGTTCTTGGCAGTACTAAGTTTTTCAATTTGGTCTTTAAGTTTCTGAAATATGTCTTTTTTGTGTTCATCCTTGATGCGATTTTTTGTGATACAATTTTTTTTCGTTTTCCAGGACAGTGTGTGGCTAGTTAAGAAGTCTTGATGAGTTCATTGTTGTTCCAATCATCAATTCTACTGGTGTAGCGATCGTTGCAGAAGCGGATTTGCGCTGTGGTGATTTTTATCCGAAGAAAATTGTCATAAATTGGTAGTTTCTACTAGCTTCTGGTCTTGGCTACTGATTGTTTCTTCAGTTTTGACATTTTTGAAATACACAGCGACACTTTTTTGGTTTGTTAATGCGTTGTGGGTTTGCTGATAGTTCATGGGAGTACTAAGTTTTTTGATTTTGGTCTTTATGTTTCTGAAGTATGTCTTTTTTTTGTGTTTGTTCTTGATGCGACCTTTTGTGGTTCAAAATTTTTCATTTTTCAGGACACTGTGTGGCTAGTTAAGTCATCTTGATGTGTTCATTATTGTTCCATTCATCAATTCTACTAAGTTAGCGATCGTTGCAGAAGCGGATTTGCGCTGTGGTGATTTTCTGTCTGAAAAAATTTGTCGTCACAAATTGGTAGTTTCCACTAGCGTCTGGTCTCGGCTACTGAATGTTTCTTCAGTTTTGACAACCAAAAAATACAGCGACGCTTTTTTGGTTTGTTAATGCGCTGTGGGTTTGCTGACAGTTCTTGGCAGTACTAAGTTTTTCAATTTGGTCTTTAAGTTTCTGAAATATGTCTTTTTTGTGTTCATCCTTGATGCGATTTTTTGTGATACAATTTTTTTCATTTTCCAGGACAGTGTGTGGCTAGTTAAGCAGTCTTGATGAGTTCATTGTTGTTCCAATCATCAATTCTACTGGTGTAGCGATCGTTGCAGAAGCGGATTTGCGCTGTGGTGATTTTTATCCGAAGAAAATTGTCATAAATTGGTAGTTTCTACTAGCTTCTGGTCTTGGCTACTGATTGTTTCTTCAGTTTTGACATCTTTGAAATACACAGCGACATTTTTATGGGTTTTAATGCGTTGTGGGTTTGCTGACAGTTCATGGGAGTACTAAGTTTTTTGATTTTGGTCTTTATGTTTCTGAAGTATGTCTTTTTTTTGTGTTTGTTCTTGATGCGACCTTTTGTGGTTCAAAATTTTTCATTTTTCAGGACACTGTGTGGCTAGTTAAGTCATCTTGATGTGTTGATGTGTTCATTATTGTTCCATTCATCAATTCTACTAAGTTAGCGATCGTTGCAGAAGCGGATTTGCGCTGTGGTGATTTTCTGTCTGAAAAAAGTTGTCGTCACAAATTGGTAGTTTCCACTAGCGTCTGGTCTCGGCTACTGAATGTTTCTTCAGTTTTGACAACCAAAAAATACAGCGACACTTTTTTGGTGTGTTAATGCGCTGTGGGTTTCCTGACAGTTCTTGGCAGTACTAAGTTTTTGAATTTGGTCTTTATGTTTCTGAAATATGCCTTTTTTGTGTTCATCCTTGATGCGATTTTTTGTGGTACATTTTTTTTCATTTTCCAGGACAGTGTGTGGCTAGTTAAGAAGTCTTGATGAGTTCATTGTTGTTCCAATCATCAATTCTACTGGTGTAGCGATTGTTGCAGAAGCGGATTTGCGCTGTGCTGATTTTTTGTCCGAAGAAAATTGTCATAAATTGGTAGTTTCTACTAGCTACTGGTCATGGCTACTGATTGTTTCTTCAGTTTTGACATCTTTGAAATACATAGCGACATTTTTTTGGGTTGTTAATGCGTTATGGGTTCGCTGACAGTTCATGGGAGTACTAAGTTTTTTGATTTTTGTCTTTATGTTTCTGAAGTCTTTTATTGTGTTTGTTCTCGACGCGATCTTTTGTGGTTCAAAATTTTTCATTTTTCAGGACACTGTGTGGCTAGTTAAGTCATCTTGATGTGTTCATTATTGTTCCGTTCATCAATTCTCTTAAGTTAGCGATCGTTGCAGAAGCGGATTTGCGCTGTGGTGATTTTCTGTCTGAAAAAATTTGTCGTCACAAATTGGTAGTTTCCACTTGCGTCTGGTCTCGGCTACTGAATGTTTCTTCAGTTTTGACAACCAAAAAATTCAGCGACACTTTTTCGGTGTGTTAATGCGCTGTGGGTTTGCTGACAGTTCTTAGCAGTACTAAGTTTTTGAATTTGGTCTTTATGTTTCTGAAATATGTCTTTTTTTGTGTTTGTTCTTGATGCGATCTTTTGTGATACAAGTTTTTTTTCATTTTTCAGGACACTGTGTGGCTAGTTAAGTCATCTTGATGTGTTCATTGTTGTTCCATTCCTCAATTCTACTGGGTTAGGGATCGTTGCAGAAGCGGCTTTGCGCTGTGGTGATCTTTGTCCGAAGGAAGTTGTCGTCACAAATTGGTCGTTTCCACTAGCTTCTGGTCTTGGCTACTCAATGTTTCTTCAGTATTGACATCTTTGAAATACACATATTTTGGGGTGTTAATGCGCTGTGGGTTTGCTGACATTTCATGGGAGTACTAAGTTTTCGATTTTGGTCTTTATGTTTCTGGAATATGTCATTTTTTGTGTTTATCCTTGATGCGATCTTTTGTGGTAGAAATTTTTTCATTTTTCAGGACACTGTGTGGCTAGTTAAGTCATCTTGATTTGTTCATTGTTGATCCATTCCTCAATTCTACCGAGTTAGCGATCGTTGCAGAAGCGGATTTGCGCTGTGGTGATTTTTTTCCCGAAAAAAAGTTGTCACAAATTGGTAGTTTCCACTAGCTTCTTGTCTTGGCCACTGAATGCTTCTTCAGTTTTGACATCTTTGAAATACGCAGCGCTGCTTTTTGGTTTGTTAATGCGTTGCGGGTATGCTGACTGTTCATGGGAGTTCTGGGCTTTAGATTTTGGTGTTTATATTTCTGAAATATGTCTTTTTTTGTGTTCATCCTTGATGCGATTTTTTGTGGTACAATCTTTTTCATTTTCCAGGACAGTGTTTGGCTAGTTAAGAAGTCTTGATGTGTTCATTATTGTTCCATTCATCAATTATTCTAAGTTACCGATCGTTGCAGAAGCGGATTTGCGCTGTGTTGATTTTCTGTCTGAAAAAAGTTGTCGTCACAAATTGGTAGTTTCCACTAGCGTCTGGTCTCGGCTACTGAATGTTTCTTCAGTTTTGACAACCAAAAACCACAGCGACACTTTTTTGGTTTGTTAATGCGCTGTGGGTTTGCTGATAGTTCATGGGAGTACTAAGTTTTTTGATTTTGGTCTTTATGTTTCTGAAGTATGTCTTTTTTTTGTGTTTGTTCTTGATGCGATCTTTTGTGATACAAGTTTTTTTTCATTTTTCAGGACACTGTGTGGCTAGTTAAGTCATCTTGATGTGTTCATTGTTGTTCCATTCCTCAATTCTACTGGGTTAGGGATCGTTGCAGAAGCGGCTTTGCGCTGTGGTGATCTTTGTCCGAAGGAAGTTGTCGTCACAAATTGGTCGTTTCCACTAGCTTCTGGTCTTGGCTACTCAATGTTTCTTCAGTATTGACATCTTTGAAATACACATATTTTGGGGTGTTAATGCGCTGTGGGTTTGCTGACATTTCATGGGAGTACTAAGTTTTCGATTTTGGTCTTTATGTTTCTGGAATATGTCATTTTTTGTGTTTATCCTTGATGCGATCTTTTGTGGTAGAAATTTTTTCATTTTTCAGGACACTGTGTGGCTAGTTAAGTCATCTTGATTTGTTCATTATTGATCCATTCCTCAATTCTACCGAGTTAGCGATCGTTGCAGAAGCGGATTTGCGCTGTGGTGATTTTTTTCCCGAAAAAAAGTTGTCACAAATTGGTAGTTTCCACTAGCTTCTTGTCTTGGCCACTGAATGCTTCTTCAGTTTTGACATCTTTGAAATACGCAGCGCTGCTTTTTGGTTTGTTAATGCGTTGCGGGTATGCTGACTGTTCATGGGAGTTCTGGGCTTTAGATTTTGGTGTTTATATTTCTGAAATATGTCTTTTTTTGTGTTCATCCTTGATGCGATTTTTTGTGGTACAATCTTTTTCATTTTC
This sequence comes from Symsagittifera roscoffensis, assembly GCF_963678635.1. Lineage (NCBI taxonomy): Eukaryota > Metazoa > Xenacoelomorpha > Acoela > Convolutidae > Symsagittifera > Symsagittifera roscoffensis. Next base: position 19,981,974 of record NC_087066.1, on the reverse strand, counting down.
CAGGACAGTGTTTGGCTAGTTAAGAAGTCTTGATGTGTTCATTATTGTTCCATTCATCAATTATTCTAAGTTACCGATCGTTGCAGAAGCGGATTTGCGCTGTGTTGATTTTCTGTCTGAAAAAAGTTGTCGTCACAAATTGGTAGTTTCCACTAGCGTCTGGTCTCGGCTACTGAATGTTTCTTCAGTTTTGACAACCAAAAACCACAGCGACACTTTTTTGGTTTGTTAATGCGCTGTGGGTTTGCTGACAGTTCTTGACAGTACTAAGTTTTTCAATTTGGTCGTTAAGTTTCTGAAATATGTCTTTTTTGTGTTCATCCTTGATGCGATTTTTTGTGATACAATTTTTTTCATTTTCCAGGACAGTGTGTGGCTAGTTAAGAAGTCTTGATGAGTTCATTGTTGTTCCAATCATCAATTCAACTGGTGTAGCGATCGTTGCAGAAGCGGATTTGCGCTGTGGTGATTTTTATCCGAAGAAAATTGTCATAAATTGGTAGTTTCTACTAGCTTCTGGTCTTGGCTACTGATTGTTTCTTCAGTTTTGACATCTTTGAAATACACAGCGACATTTTTATGGGTTGTTTATGCGTTGTGGGTTTGCTGACAGTTCATGGGAGTACTATGTTTTTTGATTTTGGTCTTTAGGTTTCTGAAGTATGTCTTTTTTTGTGTTTGTTCTTGATGCGACCTTTTGTGGTTCAAAATTTTTCATTTTTCAGGACACTGCTTGGCTAGTTAAGTCATCTTGATGTGTTCATTATTGTTCCATTCATCAATTCTACTAAGTTAGCGATCGTTGCAGAAGCGGATTTGCGCTGTGGTATTTTGCTGTCTGAAAAAAGTTGTCGTAACAAATTGGTAGTTTCCACTAGCGTCTGGTCTCGGCTACTGAATGTTTCTTCAATTTTGACAACCAAAAAATACAGCGACACTTTTTTGGTTTGTTAATGCACTGTGGGTTTGCTGACAGTTCTTGGCAGTACTAAGTTTTTCAATTTGGTCTTTAAGTTTCTGAAATATGTCTTTTTTGTGTTCATCCTTGATGCGATTTTTTGTGATACAATTTTTTTTCATTTTCCAGGACAGTGTGTGGCTAGTTAAGAAGTCTTGATGAGTTCATTGTTGTTCCAATCATCAATTCTACTGGTGTAGCGATCGTTGCAGAAGCGGATTTGCGCTGTGGTGATTTTTATCCGAAGAAAATTGTCATAAATTGGTAGTTTCTACTAGCTTCTGGTCTTGGCTACTGATTGTTTCTTCAGTTTTGACATTTTTGAAATACACAGCGACACTTTTTTGGTTTGTTAATGCGTTGTGGGTTTGCTGATAGTTCATGGGAGTACTAAGTTTTTTGATTTTGGTCTTTATGTTTCTGAAGTATGTCTTTTTTTTGTGTTTGTTCTTGATGCGACCTTTTGTGGTTCAAAATTTTTCATTTTTCAGGACACTGTGTGGCTAGTTAAGTCATCTTGATGTGTTCATTATTGTTCCATTCATCAATTCTACTAAGTTAGCGATCGTTGCAGAAGCGGATTTGCGCTGTGGTGATTTTCTGTCTGAAAAAAGTTGTCGTCACAAATTGGTAGTTTCCACTAGCGTCTGGTCTCGGCTACTGAATGTTTCTTCAGTTTTGACAACCAAAAAATACAGCGACACTTTTTTGGTTTGTTAATGCGCTGTGGGTTTGCTGACAGTTCTTGGCAGTACTAAGTTTTTCAATTTGGTCTTTAAGTTTCTGAAATATGTCTTTTTTGTGTTCATCCTTGATGCGATTTTTTGTGATACAATTTTTTTTCATTTTCCAGGACAGTGTGTGGCTAGTTAAGAAGTCTTGATGAGTTCATTGTTGTTCCAATCATCAATTCTACTGGTGTAGCGATCGTTGCAGAAGCGGATTTGCGCTGTGGTGATTTTTATCCGAAGAAAATTGTCATAAATTGGTAGTTTCTACTAGCTTCTGGTCTTGGCTACTGATTGTTTCTTCAGTTTTGACATTTTTGAAATACACAGCGACACTTTTTTGGTTTGTTAATGCGTTGTGGGTTTGCTGATAGTTCATGGGAGTACTAAGTTTTTTGATTTTGGTCTTTATGTTTCTGAAGTATGTCTTTTTTTTGTGTTTGTTCTTGATGCGACCTTTTGTGGTTCAAAATTTTTCATTTTTCAGGACACTGTGTGGCTAGTTAAGTCATCTTGATGTGTTCATTATTGTTCCATTCATCAATTCTACTAAGTTAGCGATCGTTGCAGAAGCGGATTTGCGCTGTGGTGATTTTCTGTCTGAAAAAATTTGTCGTCACAAATTGGTAGTTTCCACTAGCGTCTGGTCTCGGCTACTGAATGTTTCTTCAGTTTTGACAACCAAAAAATACAGCGACGCTTTTTTGGTTTGTTAATGCGCTGTGGGTTTGCTGACAGTTCTTGGCAGTACTAAGTTTTTCAATTTGGTCTTTAAGTTTCTGAAATATGTCTTTTTTGTGTTCATCCTTGATGCGATTTTTTGTGATACAATTTTTTTCATTTTCCAGGACAGTGTGTGGCTAGTTAAGAAGTCTTGATGAGTTCATTGTTGTTCCAATCATCAATTCTACTGGTGTAGCGATCGTTGCAGAAGCGGATTTGCGCTGTAGTGATTTTTATCCGAAGAAAATTGTCATAAATTGGTAGTTTCTACTAGCTTCTGGTCTTGGCTACTGATTGTTTCTTCAGTTTTGACATCTTTGAAATACACAGCGACATTTTTATGGGTTTTAATGCGTTGTGGGTTTGCTGACAGTTCATGGGAGTACTAAGTTTTTTGATTTTGGTCTTTATGTTTCTGAAGTATGTCTTTTTTTTTGTGTTTGTTCTTGATGCGACCTTTTGTGGTTCAAAATTTTTCATTTTTCAGGACACTGTGTGGCTAGTTAAGTCATCTTGATGTGTTGATGTGTTCATTATTGTTCCATTCATCAATTCTACTAAGTTAGCGATCGTTGCAGAAGCGGATTTGCGCTGTGGTGATTTTCTGTCTGAAAAAAGTTGTCGTCACAAATTGGTAGTTTCCACTAGCGTCTGGTCTCGGCTACTGAATGTTTCTTCAGTTTTGACAACCAAAAAATACAGCGACACTTTTTTGGTGTGTTAATGCGCTGTGGGTTTGCTGACAGTTCTTGGCAGTACTAAGTTTTCGATTTTGGTATTATGTTTCTGAAATATGTAATTTTTTGTGTTTTTCCTTGATGCGATCTTTTGTGGTAGAATTGTTTTCATTTTTCAGGACACTGTGTGGCTAATTAAGTCATCTTGATGTGTTCTTTGTTGTTCCATTCATCAGTTCTACTGGGTTAGCGATCGTTGCAGAAGCGGATTTGCGCTGTGGTGATTTTTATCCGAAGAAAATTGTCATAAATTGGTAGTTTCTACTAGCTTCTGGTCTTGGCTACTGATTGTTTCTTCAGTTTTGACATCTTTGAAATACACAGCGACATTTTTATTGGTTGTTAATGCGTTGTGGGTTTGCTGACAGTTCATGGGAGTACTAAGTTTTTTGATTTTGGTCTTTATGTTTCTGAAGTATGTCTTTTTTTTGTGTTTGTTCTTGATGCGACCTTTTGTGGTTCAAAATTTTTCATTTTTCAGGACACTGCTTGGCTAGTTAAGTCATCTTGATGTGTTCATTATTGTTCCATTCATCAATTCTACTAAGTTAGCGATCGTTGCAGAAGCGGATTTGCGCTGTGGTGATTTTCTGTCTGAAAAAAGTTGTCGTCACAAATTGGTAGTTTCCACTAGCGTCTGGTCTCGGCTACTGAATGTTTCTTCAGTTTTGACAACCAAAAAATACAGCGACACTTTTTTGGTTTGTTAATGCGCTGTGGGTTTGCTGACAGTTCTTGGCAGTACTAAGTTTTTCAATTTGGTCTTTAAGCTTCTGAAATATGTCTTTTTTGTGTTCATCCTTGATGCGATTTTTTGTGATACAATTTTTTTTCATTTTCCAGGACAGTGTGTGGCTAGTTAAGAAGTCTTGATGAGTTCATTGTTGTTCCAATCATCAATTCTACTGGTGTAGCGATCGTTGCAGAAGCGGATTTGCGCTGTGGTGATTTTTATCCGAAGAAAATTGTCATAAATTGGTAGTTTCTACTAGCTTCTGGTCTTGGCTACTGATTGTTTCTTCAGTTTTGACATTTTTGAAATTCACAGCGACACTTTTTTGGTTTGTTAATGCGTTGTGGGTTTGCTGATAGTTCATGGGAGTACTAAGTTTTTTGATTTTGGTCTTTATGTTTCTGAAGTATGTCTTTTTTTGTGTTTGTTCTTGATGCGACCTTTTGTGGTTCAAAATTTTTCATTTTTCAGGACACTGTGTGGCTAGTTAAGTCATCTTGATGTGTTCATTATTGTTCCATTCATCAATTCTACTAAGTTAGCGATCGTTGCAGAAGCGGATTTGCGCTGTGGTGATTTTCTGTCTGAAAAAATTTGTCGTCACAAATTGGTAGTTTCCACTAGCGTCTGGTCTCGGCTACTGAATGTTTCTTCAGTTTTGACAACCAAAAAATACAGCGACACTTTTTTGGTTTGTTAATGCGCTGTGGGTTTGCTGACAGTTCTTTGCAGTACTAAGTTTTTCAATTTGGTCTTTAAGTTTCTGAAATATGTCTTTTTTGTGTTCATCCTTGATGCGTTTTTTTGTGATACAATTTTTTTCATTTTCCAGGACAGTGTGTGGCTAGTTAAGAAGTCTTGATGAGTTCATTGTTGTTCCAATCATCAATTCTACTGGTGTAGCGATCGTTGCAGAAGCGGATTTGCGCTGTGGTGATTTTTATCCGAAGAAAATTGTCATAAATTGGTAGTTTCTACTAGCTTCTGGTCTTGGCTACTGATTGTTTCTTCAGTTTTGACATCTTTGAAATACACAGCGACATTTTTATGGGTTGTTAATGCGTTGTGGGTTTGCTGACAGTTCATGGGAGTACTAAGTTTTTTGATTTTGGTCTTTATGTTTCTGAAGTATGTCTTTTTTTTTGTGTTTGTTCTTGATGCGACCTTTTGTGGTTCAAAATTTTTCATTTTTCAGGACACTGTGTGGCTAGTTAAGTCATCTTGATGTGTTGATGTGTTCATTATTGTTCCATTCATCAATTCTACTAAGTTAGCGATCGTTGCAGAAGCGGATTTGCGCTGTGGTGATTTTCTGTCTGAAAAAAGTTGTCGTCACAAATTGGTAGTTTCCACTAGCGTCTGGTCTCGGCTACTGAATGTTTCTTCAGTTTTGACAACCAAAAAATACAGCGACACTTTTTTGGTGTGTTAATGCGCTGTGGGTTTGCTGACAGCTCTTGGCAGTACTAAGTTTTCGATTTTGGTATTTATGTTTCTGAAATATGTAATTTTTTGTGTTTTTCCTTGATGCGATCTTTTGTGGTAGAATTGTTTTCATTTTTCAGGACACTGTGTGGCTAATTAAGTCATCTTGATGTGTTCTTTGTTGTTCCATTCATCAGTTCTACTGGGTTAGCGATCGTTGCAGAAGCGGATTTGCGCTGTGGTGATTTTTATCCGAAGAAAATTGTCATAAATTGGTAGTTTCTACTAGCTTCTGGTCTTGGCTACTGATTGTTTCTTCAGTTTTGACATCTTTGAAATACACAGCGACATTTTTATTGGTTGTTAATGCGTTGTGGGTTTGCTGACAGTTCATGGTAGTACTAAGTTTTTTGATTTTGGTCTTTATGTTTCTGAAGTATGTCTTTTTTTTGTGTTTGTTCTTGATGCGACCTTTTGTGGTTCAAAATTTTTCATTTTTCAGGACACTGTGTGGCTAGTTAAGTCATCTTGATGTGTTCATTATTGTTCCATTCATCAATTCTACTAAGTTAGCGATCGTTGCAGAAGCGGATTTGCGCTGTGATGATTTTCTGTCTGAAAAAATTTGTCGTCACAAATTGGTAGTTTCCACTAGCGTCTGGTCTCGGCTACTGAATGTTTCTTCAGTTTTGACAACCAAAAAATACAGCGACACTTTTTTGGTGTGTTAATGCGCTGTGGGTTTGCTGACATTTCTTGGCAGTACTAAGTTTTCGATTTTGGTATTTATGTTTCTGAAATATGTCATTTTTTGTGTTTTTCCTTGATGCGATCTTTTGTGGTAGAATTGTTTTCATTTTTCAGGACACTGTGTGGCTAGTTAAGTCATCTTGATGTGTTCATTTTTGTTCCATTCCTCAATTCTACTGGGTTAGCGATCGTTGCAGAAGCGGATTTGCGCTGTGGTGATTTTTTTTCCGAAAAAAAGTTGTCACAATTTGGTAGTTTCCACTAGCTTCTGGTCTTGGCCACTGAATGCTTCTTCAGTTTTGACATCTTTGAAATACGCAGCGCTGCTGTTTACTTTGTTAATGCGCTGTGGGTTTGCTGACAGTTCTTGGCAGTACTAAGTTTTTCAATTTGGTCTTTAAGTTTCTGAAATATGTCTTTTTTGTGTTCATCCTTGATGCGATTTTTTGTGGTACAATTTTTTTCATTTTCCAGGACAGTGTGTGGCTAGTTAAGTCATCTTGATGTGTTCATTGTTGTTCCATTCCTCAATTCTACTGGGTTAGCGATCGTTGCAGAAGCGGATTTGCGCTGTGGTGATCTTTGTCCGAAGGAAGTTGTCGTCACAAATTGGTCGTTTCCACTAGCTTCTGGTCTTGGCTACTCAATGTTTCTTCAGTATTGACATCTTTGAAATACACATTTTATTGAGGTGTTAATGCGTTGTGGGTTTGCTGAAGTTTCATGGGAGTACTAATGTTTCGATTTTGGTCTTTATGTTTCTGAAATATGTCATTTTTGTGTTTTTCCTTGATGCGATCTTTTGTGGTGGAAATTTTTTCATTTTTCAGGACACTGTGTGGCTAGTTAAGTCATCTTGATGTGTTCATTTTTGTTCCGTTCCTCAATTCTACTGGGTTAGAGATCGTTGCAGAAGCGGATTTGCGCTGTGGTGATTTTTTTTCCGAAATAAGTTGTCGTCACAATTTGGTAGTTTCCACTAGCTTCTGGTCTTGGCCACTGAATGCTTCTTCAGTTTTGACATCTTTGAAATACGCAGCGCTGCTGTTTAATTTGTTAATGCGTTGGATGTATGCTGACTGTTCATGGGAGTTCTGGGACTTAGATTTTGGTGTTTTATGTTTCTGAAATATGTCTTTTTTTGTGTTCATCCTTGATGCGATTTTTTGTGGTACAATCTTTTTCATTTTCCAGGACAGTGTGTGGCTAGTTAAGAAGTCTTGATGAGTTCATTGTTGTTCCAATCATCAATTCTACTGTGTTAGCGATCGTTGCAGAAGCAGATTTGCGCTGTGGTGATTTTTGTCCGAAATAAGTTGTCGTCACAAATTGGTAGTTTCAACTAGCTTCTGGTCTTGGCTACTGAATGTTTCTTCAGTTTTGACATCTTTGAAATACACAGACACATTTTTTTTGGGTTGATAATGCCTTGTGAGTGTGCTGACTGTTCATGGGATTTCTGGGTTTTGGATTTTGGTAATTATGTTTCAGAAATATGTCATTTTTTGTGTTTATCCCTGATGCGATCTTTTGTGGTACAATTTTTTTCATTTTTCAGGACATTGTGTGGCTAATTAAATTATCTTGATGTGTTCATTGTTGTTCCATTCAGCAGTTCTAGTGGGTTAGCTATCGTTGCAGTAGCGAATTTGCGATGTGGTGATTTTTTCTCCGAAAAAAGTTGTCGTCACAGTACTGGCAGTTTTTCTTTCTTTTTGGTCTTGACTAAGAGACATTCCTTGTTTTCATAAATTTGAAAGACAGAGCTGCCTTTTTGGGGTTGATAATGCATTTTTTACTTGTTGCTGTTACCTGAGAGTGCTTAATAATTGTTTTCAATTTTTTTTTTGTGGAATCATGTCTTTTTACGTGTCTATCAGTGAAGTGGTTTTTCTCGTTACAAGTTTTTCCATTTTTGATCACAGCGTCTGGCTGATATCATCATTTCGAGGTTCTCATTTTTATTCATTTATTCAGTTCTACTGGGGTAGACGTCATTGCGCTAGCGAATTTGAACTGGAGTGTTTTTGTCTCAATAAAATTATCACAAATTGGTAGTTACCACTAGCTTCTGGTCTTGGCTACTGAATTTTTCTTCAGTTTTGACATCTTTGAAATACACAGCGACGCTTTTTTGGGTTTTTAATGATTGTGGGTATGTTGAAGACTCATGGGAGTTCTGGGTTTTGATTTTGGTTTTAGTGTTTCTGAAATATGTCTTTTTTGTGTTCATCCTTGATGCGATTTTTTGTGGTACAAATTTTTTTCATTTTTCAGGACAGTGTGTGGCTAGTGAAGAAATCTTGATGTGTTCCTTGTTGCTCCATTTATCGATTCTACTGACTTAGCGATCGTTGCAGAAGCGGATTTGCGCTGTGGTGATTTTTTGTCCAAAAAAAATTGTCGTCACAAGTTGGTAGTTTTCACTGGCTTCTGGTCTTGGCTACTGAATGTTTTTTCAGTTTTGACATCTTTGAAATACACAGCGACATTTTTTTGGGTTGTTAAGGCCTTGTGGGTATGCTAACGGTTCACGCGAGTACTAAGTTTTTGATTTTGGTCGTTATGTTTCTGAGTCATTTTTTGTGTTTATCCTTGATGCGATCTTTTGTGGTACAATTTTTTTTTCGTATTTCAGGACATTGTGTTGCTAGTTAGGTCATCTTGATGTGTTTATTGTTGTTTGATTGATCAGGTCTCCTGGGTTAGCGATCGTTGCAGAAGCAAAATTGCGCTGTGGTGATTTTTTGTCCGAAAAAATTGTCGTCACAGTACTGGCAGTTTTTTGTTTTTGGTTTTGACTACCAGACATTCCTTGAGTTTTCACAAGTTTGAAAGACAGCGCTGCCTTTTTGGGGTTGACAATGCATTGTTTTACTTGTTATTGGTACCTGGGAGTGCTTAGTTTTTGATTTCAGTGTTTTCAAATTTTAACAGCTTAATTGTACAATCTGACCTATGCAGAAATGTCAACTTTTAAGGCCACCATCGGAATCTTATATGAGATGACTGGGTCGGAAGTCAGCCAATCGATGGCGCCGAGAAGCACATTACTGCCCTATTTTACATTGTAAATCAGTGCAGTATTCTGCTTCTGAGCGCCGTCGCTTGGCTGACTTCTGACCCAGTAATCTCATATATGATTCCGATGGCGGCGTTAAAAGTTGATATTTTTGCATTCGAGTAAATTTGAATTTTGATCAGAAATCATATCAATGAACATTAATTACTTATGTGTTGAATATTTTCTGTTTTTTCGCACGTGTAAATATTTGTTTTTTATAGGAAATGAGTTTATGCTGATGACAGAACTTGCGGATCACAACTGGAGTATGAATGCTTGGAGAATGTTTCCCTCAGAAAAACAGGTTTTTTGGCGTTTGAGACAACTCTTCCCTTATGGTTTTGGTTCATCTAGGAGTAAGCTTAGGAAATTTTTGCTCTCTCAAGAGTTGAGGAGATTTGCCTACAGATACTGAAGAGTTTGAGGTTCCAACCTCTAAAACCCTCTGATTTTTCTGTTGGTTCTCTTCTCTGTTCAGAGATTGCACATCTTATGGGTAAGTTTAAACGCTAATTGAGCCTCATGTGAGTTTCCAAAAAATTTTTATCTTAGAGTTTCCACATATGGAAAAATGCTTATCGTACAATTTCCATATATGAAAAAATGCTTGTCCTACAACTTCCATTTATGATAAAATGCTTATATTACAATTTCCATTTATGAAAAAATGTATATCCTACAATTTCCATATATGAAAAAATCTTTATCCTACAATTTGCATATATGAAAAAATGTTTATTCTACAATTTCTATATATGAAAAAACTCTTATCCTAGAGTTTTTTAAACAATTTTCTGAGTCTATGAAACTGTAAAAAATTGTAGGACAAGCATTTTTTCATATATGGAAATTGTAGGATAAACATTTTTGCTCAACCCACGCTAAGTTGCAGTTGATATGCTATCTACAATTTAAACAAAGTGCATGACCGTTCTCAAATCAAGCAATATTTTTTTCAATGTCTTGACCAAAAACAATGTGAGCGACTTTTTTTAAATGCTCGAGCAAAATAACCACTGGAAAATATGTGAGATTTGAGCGGTTTGAGCGGTTTTTTTAGACATTTACGCTCAAAATCTTGCTTCAAAATGAGCGGTTTTTGAACGGTTTATCTAAAAAAACCGCGCAAGATTTGAGCGGTTTGATCGGTTTTTTTAGACAATTACGCTCAAAATCTTGCTTCAAAATGAGCGGTTTGAGCGGTTTTTGAACGGTTTATCTAAAAAAAACTGCGCAAGATTTGAGCGGTATGAGCGGTTTTTTTAGACAATTACGCTCAAAATCTTGCTTCAAAATGAGCGGTTTGAGCGGTTTTTGAACGGTTTATCTAAAAAAAACGCTCAAAAACCGCGCAAGATTTGAACGGTTTTTTTAGATAAACCGCTCAAAACCGTTCAAATCTTGCGCGGTTTTTGAGAAGTTTTTTCAGATAAACCGTTCAAAAACCGCTCAAACCGCTCATTTTGAAGCAAGATTTTGAGCGTAATTGTCTAAAAAACCGCTCAAACCGCTCAAATCTTGCTATAAATTAGGTTAAAAATCTCGACTCGGGCAAAAATCGAACGAAAATAACTCAAAAAGTCACATCATTTAGAGGCCAAGCTGTGCATTCTCTGCATTGTAAGCGGAATCCGCAACATTGCTAATTGTCTTTGATCTTCTATGCTGTTGTGGATTTACAAACAAACACCTAAATCATTGTACCGCTCAAAATCGCTCCAAAAATAGGCGAATTTGCGGAATCCGCAACAGTATTTGTGGAATCCAGAACAGTTTGTGGAATCCACAAACAAATGCTAAAACATTTGTATCGTTAAATTCAGCTGTTGCAGAATCCGTAACTGTAATTGGAATCCGCAAATTGCAAATGGAATCCGCATTTTGTTTGCGGATTCCATTTACATATATGTTTATATACGGTAACGTTTTAATTTATATCTTTTGATTACTACAGGTGTTCACCCACAACGGTTCACCAACAATACATGACGCCTACCAGTCTCAATTCGATCTCAACTTCGATCTGACCAACTTCGTCACCAACTTCGATCTCAATTCCTGTAACCCAATTTTGATCCCAACTCCTGTAACCAAATTTCGATCCCGATTCCTGTAACCAAACTTTGATCGCGATTCCTGTAACCAATCTTCGATCCCGATTTCTGTAATCCAACTTCGAACCCAATTCCTGCCATCAATCTCAATTCCTGCAAAAGAAACAAATTGAACAAATTTATGAAGTAAACTCGCATTTAAATTAATCAGTTCAATTCAGTCAATTAATTCAATTAAAATAAATAAAGTGTTTTCAAATATAGTTTGATAAGGCAAAATTTTTGGGAACATGTTCTTGTTTTTGCAATTAACCACTTATTTTAGCGGTAGATGTTCAAGAGTTGTTAATCTTTTTATCTAAAACGGATGTACTCAAATTATTTTTTCTTAATAGACAATTTACTTTCTATGAGCCAATTACACCAAACAGATAGTTTGCTCTTTATGAGCAACTTTGACGGGCCGGCATATTTTTCAGACCATAACACATACTGCATACAAAAAAAGAATACGGCAAATTACGGTTAATTTAAAGAGATCAAATAACAACAAACATTCATAAGAAAACAGTCATGACAACAAACAGTATAAACAGTTCAAGTTTTTCATTCCAAGACATTTAAAAAAATCCTGGGCGAGCTCGGCCATATTAGGTCTAAATACTTCTCGGTAATTATCCTCGACGGCATATCTACCACAGCATGCATTTAAATGGCATCGGATTGTGCTCATGAGGAAATCTCTGTGTTCGTTGAACTCGAGAGATTTGATCAGAGTGTCTACCTCACATTCGGTTCTTGCTGGCAACAAATCCCATTTTTCCCCCAGCACAGAATCCTAAGATTGATGGCATCCAAAAAGTTCTGAGGTTATACTGCCCAAAAATTTAGCAGCACACTGTGTGGATGATAAACCAATGGCTTTTCTGGTTACTGGTGTAGCTGAACCAATATAAAAATTTGCCCTGTTTTTTTCCTCATCAAGCCAACGCATCTTTTTATTACCGAAAATGTCGCAAAAATTTGGCTAATTGGGCCAGTAATATCACATATCACTCAGATCGCAGCTAAAATTGCTCTAAAATGAAGCACAAGAGAAATAAATTGAAATAAACAGCCAGATACCAAAAAAAATTCTTCAACAAGCTCCGCCAACATAGAAGGCATTTTCAGGGTGACATCCGCTTTTTTCATGGAACTCATTCCAACAAATGCTCGTTTCTTTGAATAAAACAATTTCAAATAATCAACACGAAACTTTTCTCCGGCGCGCAAGATAGTTGATCCCAGCTAAAATCACAAAATAGAATTCGATGTAAAAACAGAATACGGTAAAAATACCTAGCTAAAATAGCAAAATAGAATACGGTGTATAAATCGAATTTGGTAAATTAAATACCGATAAGAACAAGAATCAGTTGCATCCAGAAATGCATTATAAATTTCCAGGATATCAGATGAAATCGATCATCATACAGAATATAAGGATAGTTAGATCTGATTAATTAGTAGGTTAGTTACACGTTTGATTAGTTACTAGATAACTTCACCAGTTTTACACCGTTGATTCTTGGAGCTAATTTCAAGGGAATGTCATTTTCTGGTAACTCAAAGAAATCAAGGCGATTCAAAATATCTTCCTGCGGTTTTTCCTCCTTGATTGTTTTTTTGGTTGGCCTTGGGCTCTGAGAGTTTTTGTTCGGGTCTAGATTTCTTTATGAAATCGTCTGGCAGTGATTCTCCGGCGACTCGTTTCTATGATTCTCCTTGTGACTCGTTTTGCAAACCGGAGTACTTAACGTATAAACTGCCACTGCATGATGGTTCATTCCACACAGTGTCCTGAGGTTTGTCGACCAAACGAACTATGCACTGGGACACGAAAGGGTCATTGATGCCGTCTGGGTTGAATGCCTGTGCAGCCGTCTGGGTTGAACGATATTTCATCTTTTCTCGAATTCCGCCTTCTGCTGATGACACAGGTATCATTGTGTTCGTGGATTTTTCTAAAATTTCATGCTGTTGCGTTTTCTTTTCTGTCTTCTGGGACACTAATGATGGCGTTTCCGGGCCAATCAAACCATTTAATCTTTACGCACCTATCGCTGATTACTTATAAAATTACAGCACTTTCCCAAATGGAATTGACGGCATCGAGGACTTGTACTTTTTTCCTTACCTGAAAAGTTTTACTTAGCATGATGACGAGGATGAATGACTCTAATATATGACTGAGCTGAGAAGCGATTGAATGATTGAAATGAAATGAGCCTTAGTTTAAGAATTGACTAATGACAGTTTACCCTGATAATGACGGCTTTACTGAAAGGAACTGCACTGTCTATTTCCACTTATCAGTACGAAGCCTTCATTATCAATTAGCCATCTTATCTTTAGGCAGTCATTGCATAGATGCTACTGTCATCTGGTGTGCTAAAAAGAGTGGAAAATATCGAAGCTATTCATTGGTGGACTTTTATCTTGATATCCTGGTATTTCGATTAAATTGGTGCTGATAAGAGATGGGAGCTTTGCCGCTAAAAAGGAGTCAGTTCATCCTCTTCTTGTGCTCAATTTTAGTTTCATCTCTCATTTTCCATCACAATAAAGTGAAAACTTACGGACTCAAAGAAAATGTCCAACGCCGAAAACTCATGTTCAGTGCCTTTCTGTTCTCCATTACCATTTGCAGTGCCTTTCAACATCCCAGTGCCTCCGTCACCACTCGCGCACCAGAGACGACATAATTTGCTCCTCCGACACCGGTAACGCCTCTGCGAGCACCCCGCGACTTTTCGCTTCGCCCATTCCGCCGACATATGGGCAACCACATACCCCTCTGCGACATGTCCATTCAGGCCCCTCGATGGTATATCAGTGCCAGCCTCAGCAGTTTCAACCATATCCAGCCTACCTCGATTCCTACATGGTCGGCATCACCGTATCCAAATTCTCCATGCATGGCCATCGGCTTTTCCCCAATATCGAGAAGTTGAAAGACAACCGCATGACCATGAGAGGCGAACCTACACTCCCACGGAACCATTAGCCCATGATCCCACAAAAATACAAGACCACATGAACTCCGAGCCCACAGAAAGCCGCAAAAGGGATCATGCAGAGCCAGATAATGTAGGCGAAACTGTAAGTTGAAGAATTAACTTCACATTACACAAGCCTAAAGGTTTTGGTAAACCGAATGTTGGAACTAATTCATATTCAGTTTTAGCACGCTGGAAAAGCCTCCCGAGCTGAAAACCCGATAATAAACGAGACTCTCAAAGAAGTCATTTTGCAGAACGTCCAGAAGTCGAATGACTGCGCCGATAAACGAAATGAAACCTTGACCCACAAAGAACAATTGACCTTGTTCGAGGCCATTGTCACGTTTCTGTTCACGTGCACAGGGATGCTCGAGAAAATGATCATCAACACCACTGTACATGCTGTTGTCCAGGCAATTGTCAACATAGAGGAAAAAATGAAGACGATAACGTGGAGCTGAGCATAGAACCTGCAGCCTGTAAGTATCTTTTCAAATCTAAAACACTGATGTGATATAAAAAAAACACTAACTCGATTTGATGACTCAATTTTATAGTTTCTACTTCTCTGGTCTCGCACAGAAATCCAGCTGGCTAATACAGGGTATGAAATTGTACTATACAGATGCATGAACCCATTTAAAGAGGAGCAATATGAGCTATGTTGTTCAGCGGGTTTTTCGGGACACAAAAAACATGGTGGCGACCCAACTGTTTTTCGTCAGTTCATTTGGAGAACGCTATGTTCCGGGTTGCTCCACTAGTTGATCAGTTCAAACGCCAGGTATATCAATCGATATAAAATTTCAATTCCTTCCAAAAGGATTTTTTTAATCAAAATTAAAACCAACGTGGAATCACATGTAATAATTTCGTTTTTTATAGAGTAGCATCATAAATCTGGAACAGCCGAAGCGCTGTCTCGCACGTAAGGTTGCGAAACTTATGCCTTTGTCTAACAGCCCTACGTTCGAGATGGAAAAGCTGAAGAGGCAAGCTTCAGAAATTCACCAAAAATTGGACGGATACACCTACGAAGAGGTTCTGTTGGGAGTGCGATCCCGACAAGATTCTCAACACTACGTTCGCCAGGTGCAGCGCGCACAGATCTTCGTTCAGCAGATGACGACTTCCCATGAGCAGTCAAGTAAAGGTACAAAATTTTACTCACAACAGAAGTGGCCACCCATGACCTGAAGAAGGTGATTGACCATGTGGCGAAGCTGCTTAATGATGGATCAAAGAGAAAGTTTCAGCCGCTTGAGAAAACCACAAGCCTGAAACATACCGCCAACGACATTGAGAGTTTTCCATATGAGGCTCAAAAAGAGTTGCAGAGTCGTGCATTGACCCAGAGCTGGGTCGACATATGTGATGTGATTTTCCCCGTCTTTGGAAGAGGTACTTTATAATTTTAATAACTCGATAAATATATCTTACTAATAAAATTTCATTTTTGAATCAGTAATTTTTGAATCAGTTCAATTTTCAATCAGTGATTTCTTTTTTACTAGGTTTGATTGCTTTGCAATCGTTCAAAAAAGATGACGTGGTGGTGGATTACCACGGCAAAGTAATCACCAACATCAATTCCGACCAGTACTGCCTACAACCAGAAGTTCTCAGTGAATTCGTATTGCAAAATGCGGGTCCTCCTAGGCGATTGATTGACGCTTCAAATAAGGAGTGCCCGTTACATCAATGGAACGTTTGCCTGAAGCGAATCACGCCAACCAGAAGAAAAACGAGGCCAATATGGAGATGGTAAAAGTTGTACTTTCCAGCATAGATGAAAGAATATTCATCCTAAAAGCCAGGAGAAACATTGCACCTTTCGAGAAACTGCGCTTTTACTATGGAGACAAAATTGCTCATGCGTTGTTTGACGACAGCAGTTAAATGGGTTTCGGGTGTTCTACAAAACTTTAAACTCGTTTCGTTCCTGGGAACGTTTTATCAGTTTTCGAATCAAGTTACAATTTATAAGAGTGCGTTTGTGTTAATGATTTTCTTTTTAAAACCTGTTCTAATTTATGTTCGATTAGTAATGAATTAAAACTTAAAAATGAATGATTCCTTGCTCAATGTTGCTGGGTTATCAAATTACGGATTTACAAATTACAAATCAAAATGGCCATTTCATTTAGATCTTTATTTTTATATTTGATTTCTAAAAAGGTATATCCAGGAATTTATCTAAGTATTGATTTAAGATTTCTTCGTAGATTCCACAGACAATGGTTATTTTTTTGTTCGTATTTTCCACATTCGTTGTTCTAGCTAGCCATTGTTCAAACTGGTTTCTGCTGGATATCTAACTTACAATCTGCGGAATCCACTAACAGCTTGTGGAATCGATAAAAACAAACTGTCGCGTTCTAACACAATTTTTTTAGTAAATATTACGTGAGATCATAAAAAATCATTGTTGCCCGAAATGGTACAAGGCGATTGATTGACGCTTCAAATTGTTGACTCTGAATTTAAGAGAATAACATGATTAAGAATGAATTACGAATATTTATCTAGCGGTATACAAGAAGTAATAGCAGCAAAAATTCTAAGATTAAATGAAGCTAAAGGGCTATCGATTCAAATTTGACCAATCACATCGCTTGGATTATTCGGTCCAGTCGGGAGAAAAATATTTACAATTGATTTACAGCGACCGACGATCGATCTACTTTTACTAGTTAATAGAAAATAGATCTGTAGAGATGGAATGTGAAAATTGTTACGACGACTAAAATTGTGAAAACCATAACTTCAACCAGAATCTACCACAAAGTTTAATGTCACTTTCCATAGGAATCAACTGTGCAAATTGACAATACACTTCGGCAGAGGCTATGATTTTGACGTTTGATCCCTATGAAAAAATGACCTTAAATATTATTTTATTAGCTTCAAAATTGAATATATGGCTGCTTCAAAATTCAATTTTACATTTTAGGGCGTTTGCAAATTATTTCGGGGTATGTCATAGTTTTAAATTTAAAACTACGATTAGTTGTCACTGTTAATTCATCCTCTAATGAAAATGGACTCAATTCTTACAATAACAGCTAATACATAAAATTTCGTTTAGCCGAGCTAAACCAAAATGAACAACATTGTTTAAAAATTTTTTTATCCCCAGCCATTTTCTTAATTAATTATGCAATTTAACTAATCGAATTATTTGGTTTGACATTTCAATTGGTTGCGTTAAGCCGCAAGCTTGACTGTTTTTGACACGGCTACAAAGACTTGCGGGATATTTCAAAAATTTTATTTATGGGAGGCGGAGCAATAAGCAGAATGGTTTAAGAGCAGAATGGGTCCAGTAACCGTATTTCTGATACACATAGGAAAACTAAATTTAAAAATCAAAATGGACGTTTTCAATCAAACTTTACTTTCTTAATGGGTATATCCACAAATTTAGTTGAGTAATCATTTAAGATTTGTTTCATGGACTCCACAGACAATGGTTTAGTATTTGTTCGTAAATTCCGCATTTGTTGTTCTAGCTATATTCATTGCTCAATGCTGGTGGGTTATCAGCTGGGTTCATGGATTCCACAGACAATGGTTTAGTATTTGTTCGTAAATTCTGCATTTGTTGTTTTAGTTATATTCATTGCTCAATAATGCTGGCTTATCAACGGATTTACCAATCAAAACGGCCATTTCATTCAGAACTTTAATTTTATATATAATTTCTAAAAAGGTACATGCAGGAATTTATTTAGGTAATGATTTAAGATTTGT
Organism: Symsagittifera roscoffensis; assembly: GCF_963678635.1. NCBI lineage: Eukaryota > Metazoa > Xenacoelomorpha > Acoela > Convolutidae > Symsagittifera > Symsagittifera roscoffensis. Next base: position 19,964,005 of record NC_087066.1, on the reverse strand, counting down.
TGATTTAGCAGACAATGGTTAAGTATTTGTTAGTCTTTTCCGCATTCGTTGTTCTACCTAGCCATTGTTCAAGCTGGTTATTGCTGGATATCTCCCTTACAATCTGCGGAGCCCGCTAACAGTTTGTGGATTGAACAAAAACAAACTGTCGAACTCTAATACAATTTTATTAGTAAATGTTACGTGAGATCATAAAAAATCAATGTCGCCCAAAAATGATACAAGGCGATTGATCGACGCTTCAAATTGGTCGACTAAGAAATTGAGAGAATAACATGATTAAGAATGAATTACGAATGACTTAATCGAAAGCAACATTTAAAAAATGAATGATCGAACAATGATCGATATGAAACATATTTAGCAGGTATCTAATTAGTGCTAAAATAGCTAAAACTATGTCTACAAACTCCACAAATTGTAAAACAAAGAAATTGAAAAATACAGTTTTAATGAGTTCAATGAGTTTTAAATGTATTCTAAAGCTTTCTAAATGTATTCTAAATGTATTCCAATTTTTCTAAAGCTTGTTATACGTCCTGATCTATCGTCGACTGTATTTCGCTCCCGCAATCTTGCCCTGCGACTATGATCGGTGATTTCCCGGTGGGAGACTTCCGCAATGTCTGAACGTACCCCGAAATTCCGAGGGGACTGAGGAAATCGGAAGGTGACCAGCAAAAGAAAGCAGGCGGTCTGAATGTAGATATGGGCTGGGTGACAACAGGATGCGTTTCCTCTGGTGTGCTGTCCAGCACTATTGGCTCTAGAGCGGATCCGAAGGATGATTGTCCAGGAGGACTGCTGTCTTGAGACAATTTTTGAGGGGAAGCCGGAATGACGATAATGTCTGTCGACGAATTTGTGGTCGTTTGTATGAGCGTCGGGTTTCCGCCAGTCAAGTTCCTACTGGTCGTCTTCTTCTGAGGGTTGGCTCTGTTTGACTTCTGGGGAGGCGATGTTTTCCTCTTTCCGGCTAAAACATGTCCTTTTTCAGAGTGACCGCGTGGTTCGATGAATCAACAATAACCTCTTTAAATGGATTAAAATACGATTCTCTAATACGTTAAAAAAGGTTACCTCCAGCAGTGGCCAATTTCGCCGTTTCTGAGTAGGCCTTTTCCGATTAGAGATTGGGATTGGAGTTGCTCGACTTCCATGGGTACTCTTTTCCAGTGGGATGTCCGAGTCTGAGGAGAAGATAAGGGTTGCTTGACTTCCATGGATAATCTTTGCCAGTGGGATGTCCGAGTCCGAGTCTGAGGAGGAGTCCATGACCACCTCTTCGTATCCGTTCTCTACTCCATCGTGTAGCTCCCAACTCTTCGCCCGGCGGTCTGATATGATTGACTTCCCTTCATCTAAACGGTTATCAGTATAGATCAGAAAGCGTCCAAAGGCCCGGCGAAATCTAAATTAATCTCCTATCGTTAATGAAAGTTCCGGTATTTGCTCATATGCTCCCATCCCAACAACACCTTAATGTTCTTACCGGCTTTTGAACATTGTTTGCAAGATTTGCCGTGGTGTTATATTTCCCTATAATATGTGGCCTCCAGATAAGTTCAGCCAGAAACTTCATGCCACACTGGCCTGGATGGGACTCGTGTAATATCGAACTGAATGCGCCTCGGGCCGCAGCTGGTATTACTATTTTGTTTTCCAGGAAAAGTAGATCATCTCTGGTGTGCAGGTCCTTCTCATACCTTTTCATGTAGAATCCATTAACTTCCAGTGGGCGTCCTGTCTTCAGTGTTGTGATTAGATCCCATAAGAATTAGTCATCCTTGGTCATTATTTGTATTAACTTCTTGGAGCAATGATTTTCTGGTACAATTGGGGAAGAAGGTAAAACTAAGTTAGCTTTGTAGCGGTTCAATAAGTTAAAGTGGTCATTGTTAAGTAAGTCGTCTTTAAATTTCAAGGTAATATTGTGATCCTCTGGAAAACGAAATACTTTCTTCCTCTGGAAAACGAAATACTTCTAATCGAAAACGAAAAACTTTTTTAAGTTTCCTTTTTGTTAGGCGCAATTGAGATTGCTTTTGTTTGGAGCTTTGTAGCTGCTTCGAAGAATTTTTTTTGTTTTGTTCGAATTAGCATGGGCCTACCCGCACTGGAGTTTCATGGGTAAAAATTGAATGTTTGTAACTTTTTTCTTATTGTTTATCAAAGTGAAAAACAATCGATTATAATCAATCTAAAATGGATAGTTTTCCGATTATGTAGATATAGACAAGAAGACTTTAGAATAACCGTTTTTTCCACTTCATTGAGATGCAAAATTTAACGCACAAAGAGTGTTTTCTAAGTTTTATACTATAACTGGTTAATCGTTGGAGCATTCAAATTTTTTTCTGCGCAATTCTAATTTTTAATTTGCTCGAAATCTGTTTTTGATCCTTTCAACAATTTTCCTAAATTATTTAGATTTCGAGGAGAAGTAAAACTGTAAGCGGACTGTTTTGCAAGAGATCGCGTGCCATTTAAACTCATTTTTTTTCGGCCAAAATATTCCAAAAATGACATTTCTGACCGCCTTGCCGACAAAATCACCAAAAAAAAAACAGTTTAGGTGGGGATGGATTCATGCGGGGGAGAGGGGGTTTGAAGGGGCAATCAACGTAAGAGGCAGAAGGTCAACGGAATAGTTTTGCAATTTGACAAAGTTTAGGTTAAGAAGTCGAGCAGGCCGTACACTCGCTTTCAAAATTTTCCGCATTACTTTTTTTATAATTGCAGAAATTTTTGCAAAAATGGAAAGACGCGAAATATAAAGTGGGAAAAAGCCATTTTACTCGTTTTTAAATGGGTCGTAATTAAGTTTAAATTTGATAAAAACAACAGATGTTAATCGGTTTTTATTCCATTTTATTGACAGATTGCAACATGGGAATTGGTTATGACGTTAACCATACGAAGATTGCTCTGCTTTATATTTTGTTCTGTGATATTTGAGAGAAAAGACTAGCTTTTTTGGTAAGAAGTTTATATACGGAAAATGGCAAACAAGCGCTTTCAGTTTTTTTGGGAAAATTTTTCGTTAGCTTGTTGCTGTTTTGCAATTTGATAGTGCTGATTTTCGGTATGAGAACTTGCTGGTTTTCGCTAATAACACTTCTTCTTATTTTGAACATTTCAAGTTTTATGGTGAGATATTACATTTCCATTGGCGACAGCGTGAGATATAATTCAAAAGACAAAAAGGTGGGGAATGGAATAAAATTTAGTTTAAAAAATAAAATTTGGCAACAAAAACGTGTTTATTTCCCGAAATATTCTCGCCTCGGATAAACAAAAACCTCAATGTATCAAGACAACAAAAAAAAACATCCATCCTCAAAGCATTCAGAAAATCATTTAAATTTTTGTAAGATAACATGTTCTGCAAGCCTTTTCAAACGTTTGTGCCTGCCCAGATGTAAATTTTATTTAGTGTTTGTTTGTGAAATCGCTTGATTTTCGCATTCAGACTTGTTTGAGGTAGAAAAAAACTTTTGACTATTGGTTAGAGGCAAATTTCCTGCATGATGTTATCCCGGGTTGTCCCAAATTTCGTGAATGATGTTATCCCGGGAAGGAAACTGTATGATGAGAATTTTCCATCAAAAATAGAAAACCTAAAAACTAACATATCTACTCTGAAATACGAACGATACCAACTTTAGGATAAAAAAAACGCTCATCATACAAATTCCAATAATGAAAATAATGTGATTTTTTACATTAAAAAAATCTATAAAAATGAACTGAAAAACTTAACAAGATCAAACTGAGCTCATATAACCAATTTACGAAAAGATAGAAAAAAAAATGTGCGTGCCAGGTTCGATTTAACTGTCGAAACTTAGCCCTTGCTGAGTTTTCACACTTCAAATTCTAAGAGCAAAAACAAGAGGCTTTGTCTTTGCCACTGAATTTTCCATGGTAGAAATTTTCTAGTCATCTAGAAGGGAGTATATTTTTTCTGTAAAAAGAACTAATTTTGAATTGCAAAATACTAATTTTCAACGCTTAACAGCAAAAAAGTGCTATTTATTTTTTGTTTTTCTTTTATTCGAGCAAAAATTGAAATTTCAAAACGCACTGCAAAAAATGTGGTGTGTTTTCATTTATGTGAAAATTGATTGTGTTACAATTTTATAGTATGTAAAAAACTGCCTATGCTATTTTCAAACATGTTTTATGATACAAACTTTGGCCTAAAGCGTTTTATATAATTTTTGAGTGTGAAAATAATGCTTATCAAAAGTATCCTAGCCTTAAACAAAACGGTTGTCATACTATTTTGTCACAATACTATTTTGTCACAACAATAAACTGTCTGAGAAAAATGACAATCAAATTTCTTACTGTAAGAAGTAGTGTGATGAGCGTAGCTTGTCAATGGTAGAACTTTGAAGTGCGTTTTCTGTTGCCTCTAATCCCTAAATATGTTTCGTTTGTTTTTATTATCAATTCGAACACCTTCGACGTCCAAAATTACATTTTGTCCAATCTTATATTTCCTGAATCGTGCGCTAATTTAAAATGGCCAGAAAATCTGGCAGCTTAACATTTATATGGTGAAGGTTTGTGAACTTGAATTGCTTTTTCAACTCATTTTTAACTCAGTTTGGTTCAAAATGAATGCCTTTTATTTGAGTAGATTTTACTTCGTAGCTATAAATTTCCTTTTCGTTAATAGCAATTGAGATTGTTTTTGATTGGAGCTTTGTAGCTGCATCTGAGATTTCTTTTTTGTTTTTTTTTTCAAATTAGCATGGGCCTACCCGCACTGGAGTTCCATGGGTAAAATTGAATGTTTGTAATTTTTTTTGTGATTGTTTATCAAAGTGAAAAACAATCGATTATAATCAATCTAAAATGGATAGTTTTCCGATTATGTAATAAAACTTTAAAAATCACTACATTTCTGTTGTATTCGATTATTTTTCATTTCTATAGATATAGACAAAGAAATTTTAGAATAACTGTTCTTTCCACTTCATTGAGATGCAAAATTTAACGCACAAAAAGTGTTTTCTAAGTTTTCTACTATAACTGGTTAATCGTTGGAGCATTCAATTTTTTTTTCTGCGGAACTCTAATTTTTATTTTAATCAAAATCTGTTTTGATCCTTTCATCAAACTTTCTAAATTAGTCAGAATTCGAGGAGAAGTACAACTGTAAGTGGACTGTTTTGCAAGAGATCGCGTGCCATTTAAACTCATTTTTTTTCGGCCAAAATAGTCCATAAATGGAATTTCTTACCAACTTGTCAACAAAATGACCAAAAGAACTGATTCAGGTGGGGTGCGTTCATGTGGGGGAGAGGGGTTTCGAAGGGGCAATCAACGTAAGGGGCAGAAGGTCAACGGAACAGTTTTGCAATTTGACAAAGTTTAGGTTAAGAAATCGAGCAGGCCGTACACTCGCTTTCAAAATTTTCCGCATTACTTTTTTTTTAATGCAGAAATTTTTGCAAAAAGGAATGACGCGAAATATAAAGTGAGAAAAAGCCATTTTACATGTTTTTAAATGGGTCGTAATTTAGTTTAATTTTGATAAAAACAATAGATATTAATCGGTTTTTGTTCCATTTTGTTGACAGATTGCAACATGGGAATTGGTTATGACGTTAATCATACGAAGATTGCTCTGCTTATTATTTTGTTTTGTGATAATTGAGAGAAAAGACTAGCTTTTTTGGTTAAAAATTGATATACGGAAACTTGCAAACAAGCAATTTCAATTTTTATGGGAACATTTTCGTTAGCTTGTTGCTGTTTTGCAATTTGAGAGTGCGGATTTTCGGTATGAGAACTTCGATTGCTGCTGGATTTTGCTGAAAAATTGTTTTCCTATTTTGAACATTTTAAGTTTTATGGTGAGATATTATGTTCACTTGGCGACAGCGTGAGATATAAATCAAAAGACAAAAATGTGGGGAATGGAGAAAAATTTAGTTTGAAAAATAAAATTTGGCAACAAAAACGTGTTTATTTCCCGAAATATTCTCGCCTCGGATAAACAAAAAGCTCAAAGTATCAACACAACAATAAAACATCCATCCTCAAAGCATTCAGAAAATAATTTAAACTTTTGTAAGATAACGTGTTCTGCAAGCCTTTTCAAACGTTTGTGCCTGCGCAGATGTAAATTTTAATTAGTGTTTGTTTGTGAAAATGCTTGATTTTCACATTCAGATTTGTTAGAGGTAGAAAATTAAGTTTTTTGACAATCGGTTAGAGTCAAATTTTCTGTATGATGTTATTCTGGGTTGACTTCCTGATATAAAAATGTTTGATGAACCATTTCTTACAGAGAGTCTGCCATACAATTTTTTTGGAAGGAAACTGTATGATGAGAAATTTCCATCAAAAACAGAACACCTGAAAATTCACCTTTCTGCTTTAAAATAAGAACGATACCAACTTTAGCGTTAAAAAAATTTACTATAAAAGCGATCATCAAACAAACTCCATTAATGAAAATAATGTGATTTTTCCATTAGAAAAATCTATAAAATTGAACTGAAAAAATTTCACAAGATCAAATCTGAGCTCATATAACCAGTTTACGAAAAAAAATAATAAATTTTTGCATGCCAGGTTTGATTTATCTGTCGAAACTTAGCCCTTGCTGAATTTTCACACTTCAGGTTCGAAGAGCAAAAACAAGTGGCTTTGTCTTTACCACTGAATTTTCCATAGTGGAAGTTTTCTAGTCAGCTAGAAGAGAGTATTTTGTTTCTGTAAAAAAACTTTTTTTGAAGTGCAAAACACTCTTTTTCAACGCTGAACAGCAAATAAATGCTATTTATCTTTTGTTTTTCTTTTATTTGAGCAAAATTTTTTGAGCAAAGTTTTTTTATTTGAGCAAAAATTTGTTGGCGAAATAGCTCGGAACTGAGTTGAAAAAACTTTGGTATGTCCGCGTTGCCGCTTCAACATAACTCCAATTGAATGTCTCGTTTCTGAGGTTTGTCGTTATAATGTATTGATTCAAGGAACTGAGTTGAAAAAATTTCTACCTAAAAAGCAAAATTTTGAATGCTTCATTCCCTGCCATATTTTTCAAAGGCAAAACACTGTTTTTCAACGCTGAACAGCAAATAAATGCCATTTATCTTTTGTTTTTTTTTTATTTGAGCAAAAATTTTTTGGCGAAATAGCTCGGAACTGAGTTGAAAAAACTTTGGCATGTCCGCGTTGCCGCTTCAACATAACTCCAGTTGAATGTCTCGTTTCTCAGGTTTGTCGGTATAATGTATTGATTCAAGTTTTTTATTTTGTACAAAACGTAAGGTTCTTCAGTTTCTACCTAAAAACCAAAATTTTGAATGCTTCATTCCCTGCCACATTTTTTAAAGGCAAAACACTGTTTTTTAACGCTGAACAGCAAATAAATGCCATTTATATATATATATATATATTTGTTTGAGTTTTCTAAGTTTTCTACTATAACTGGTTAATCGTTGGAGCATTCAATTTTTTTTTCTGCGGAACTCTAATTTTTATTTTAATCAAAATCTGTTTTGATCCTTTCATCAAATTTTCTAAATTAGTCAGAAATCGAGGGGAAGTAAAACTGTAAGTGGACTGTTTTGCAAGAGATCGCGTGCCATTTAAACTCAGTTTTTTTTGGCCAAAATAGTCCAAAAATAGAATTTCTTACCAACTTGTCAACAAAATGACCAAAAGAACTGATTCAGGTGGGGTGCGTTCATGTGGGGGAGAGGGGTTTCGAAGGGGCAATCAACGTAAGGGGCAGAAGGTCAACGGAACAATTTTGCAATTTGACAATGTTTAGGTTAAGAAATCGAGCAGGCCGTACACTCGCTTTCAAAATTTTCCGCATTACTTTTTTTTAATGCAGAAATTTTTGCAAAATGGAATGACGCGAAATATAAAGTGAGAAAAAGCCATTTTACTTGTTTTTAAATGGGTTGTAATTTAGTTTAATTTTGATAAAAACAATATATATTAATCGGTTTTTGTTCCATTTTGTTGACAGATTGCAACATGGGAATTGGTTATGACGTTAATCATACGAAGATTGCTCTGCTTATTATTTTGTTCTGTGATAATTGAGAGAAAAGACTAGCTTTTTTGGTTAAAAATTGATATACGGAAACTTGCAAACAAGCAATTTCAATTTTTATGGGAACATTTTCGTTAGCTTGTTGCTGTTTTGCAATTTGAGAGTGCGGATTTTCGGTATGAGAACTTCGATTGCTGCTGGATTTTGCTGAAAAATTGTTTTCCTATTTTGAACATTTTAAGTTTTATGGTGAGATATTATGTTCACTTGGCGACAGCGTGAGATATAAATCAAAAGACAAAAATGTGGGAATGGAGAAAAATTTAGTTTGAAAAATAAAATTTGGCAACAAAAACGTGTTTATTTCCCGAAATATTCTCGCCTCGGATAAACAAAAAGCTCAAAGTATCAACACAACAATAAAACATCCATCCTCAAAGCATTCAGAAAATCATTTAAACTTTTGTAAGATAACGTGTTCTGCAAGCCTTTTCAAACGTTTGTGCCTGCGCAGATGTAAATTTTAATTAGTGTTTGTTTGTGAAAATGCTTGATTTTCACATTCAGATTTGTTAGAGGTAGAAAAATAAGTTTTTTGACAATCGGTTAGAGTCAAATTTTCTGTATGATGTTATTCTGGGTTGACTTCCTGATATAAAAATGTTTGATGAACCATTTCTTACAGAGAGTCTGCCATACAATTTTTTTGGAAGGAAACTGTATGATGAAAAATTTCCATCAAAAACAGAACACCTGAAAATTAACCTATCTGCTTTAAAATAAGAACGATACCAACTTTAGCGTTAAAAAAATTTACTATAAAAGCGATCATCAAACAAACTCCATTAATGAAAATAATGTGATTTTTCCATTGGAAAAATCTATAAAATTGAACTGAAAAAATTTCACAAGATCAAATCTGAGCTCATATAACCAGTTTACGAAAAAAAATAATAAATTTTTGCATGCCAGGTTTGATTTATCTGTCGAAACTTAGCCCTTGCTGAATTTTCACACTTCAGATTCGAAGAGCAAAAACAAGTGGCTTTGTCTTTACCACTGAATTTTCCATAGTGGAAGTTTTCTAGTCAGCTAGAAGAGAGTATTTTGTTTCTGTAAAAAAACTTTTTATGAAGTGCAAAACACTCTTTTTCAACGCTGAACAGCAAATAAATCTTTTGTTTTTCTTTTATTTGAGCAAAATTTTTTGAGCAAAGTTTTTTTATTTGAGCAAAAATTTGTTGGCGAAATAGCTCGGAACTGAGTTGAAAAAACTTTGGTATGTCCGCGTTGCCGCTTCAACATAACTCCAATTGAATGTCTCGTTTCTGAGGTTTGTCGTTATAATGTATTGATTCAAGGAAATGAGTTGAAAAAATTTCTACCTAAAAAGCAAAACTTTGAATGCTTCATTCCCTGCCATATTTTTCAAAGGCAAAACACTGTTTTTCAACGCTGAACAGCAAATAAATGCCATTTATCTTTTTGTTTTTTTTATTTGAGCAAAAATTTTTTGGCGAAATAGCTCGGAACTGACTTGAAAAAATTTTGGTATGTCCGCGTTGCCGCTTCAACATAACTCCAGTTGAATGTCTCGTTTCTCAGGTTTGTCGGTATAATGTATTGATTCAAGTGTTTTATTTTGTACAAAACGTAAGGTTCTTCAGTTTCTACCTAAAAACCAAAATTTTGAATGCTTCATTCCCTGCCACATTTTTTAAAGGCAAAACACTGTTTTTTAACGCTGAACAGCAAATAAATGCCATTTATATATATATTTTTTTTTATTTGAGCAAAAATTTTTTGGCGAAATAGCTCGGAACTGAGTTGAAAAAACTTTGGTATGTCCGCGTTGCCGCTTCAACATAACTCCAATTGAATGTCTCGTTTCTGAGGTTTGTCGTTATAATGTATTGATTCAAGTTTTTTCTTTTGTACAATGTAAGGTTCTTGAGTTCCTACCTAAAATCCGAAAAATTGAATATTCCTTTCCCTGGGTCCGAAATGGTCTCCATTTTGATTTCTTTTTCCTAGAAACCTGGTCTCCAATTTTCAGAAAAACGAACTAAATGAACCCAACTTTTAGCAAAAGTAGCGGAATGAGCCTATTTTTAGGCTCAATTTGGGGTTCCAACTTTTTTACTATGGGGTTGAATGAGCCCAAAACTACAAAAAAGAACCAAATGAGCACAATTGTGATCAGAAAAAGCTGAATAGGCACACTTTTTTTAGCTTCAGGGGCCATTTTATTATCCCCACTGTCTCAGTATAGACAGCATTGTATCTGGTAAACTACAACCAACTAGAGAACCAATAGAACTACAAATTGAGAGCATTCTACCTTTTTATGAAAAAGTTTATTCAAAAATTTAGATGCGGGTCATGAAAAGAACAACAAAAAGGTGGAGAAAGGATGCAGTTAGTTAGTAATTAGTTAATTGTACAATTCAAAATTTCGCCTGCTTAGAGTAATGATGTGATCTCAGTTTATTTTGCACTTACTGCAACTATTACGTAACTTGCTATCAGGTGACTTACCTATGACCTTCACTTTGCCATTCTCTCCGTCGGAGAGAATGCTCTCTCACTTTTTAATGTTTTGATTTTGGACTAATTCACTTTTATTCTTTTATTCTTTTTAGTTGTACAAAGTAGATTTAGTTACAACAAAGTAACATTTTATCAGTAAGAATTTTGGGAAAGAAATTCGAATCACTAAAAATTAATAAAAAGCGTTTGTTTAAAGTTTATTATTCACAAAACTTTTATTTATTTTAAAAAATCACCTTCCAAATTGTTGTAAGAAGAGAAGTTCAAGATAGGGGAATTTTTTGTAGGATGATCAACCCGGGTAATTAAAAATTTTGAAAAATTATCCGAATAATTATGAGACAAAAATCATTATCTTGTCGAACAGAGTGGGATCTTCAGAACCTTGAACAAAACATCAGGCAACATTCACTCAACCGCCACTTGGAAACTTTGTTAAAAATTCTATCAGCAACTTATAGCAGTCTCTATATTCTCTATTAGCAGTCAGCAGTCTGTCTAGCAACAGCAGTCTGCAAGAACTATGAGCCAACTGACCGACTAGTCAAATCATTAGTCCGAACAGTCATCGCAGCCGATCAAGTAGGCTACAATGAGCTATGAGGCTACCTTTTCCGGAATATACTAGCAGTTGCTAGTACCTTTACCATTGCTAGCACTTCCCTGCCATAAATGCAAAGGGCAGGCTACAGTATGCCAGAGAACTATAACTCTGTTTGAATTACCCAAAAACCCACCAAACTGCCGAATTCCAAGCAACGCACATTTAAAAACCATTAGACGTAAAATGCTAGTAGATTATTGCTCAGCAAAAATCTGCTAATCAAAGACGAACTCAAGCTCTGGACAATTTTTTGTACAATGTGTAAAACCCTGCCACGTTCACTTAAACCAAAAACTTCATGAGAGCCAACAGCACTTTGATCCCTTTTCTCCAGAAAGTTCGTGAGTCCCTTTTTAAAAACTAACAACACGGACTGCATGATTTTAGTTGGCAATGTTTGAGGATATTTTTTTCACGGTGAATAAAAATTGAATCTTCACTCAAAAACTCCATGTATCGACAGCGAAGTAAAACTAATTATCAATTTTCTACTTCACCAAAAAAAATACATCTGAGTCACCTGGAATGTTTGACATTTGACGTATTACAAACTTGAAATGGTCAAAATATCTCAATTTTTTCCCGAAATTATATGCAGAGACACTCTGTGCATGAATAAACATACAACTGTTACAACAATAAATTGTCTGAAAAAATATGACAATCAATTTTCTTACTGTAAGAAGTAGTGTGATGAGCGTAGTTTGTCAATGGTAGAACTTTGAAGTGCGTTTTATGTTGCCTCTAATCCCTAAATGTGTTTCGTTTGTTTTTACGATCAATTCTACACCTTCAACGTCCAATATTACGTTTGGTCCAATCTTATATTTCCTGGATCGTGCGCTAATTTGAAATGGCCTGAAAATCTGGCAGCTTAACGTTTATATGGTGAAGGTTTGTGAACTTGATTTGCTTTTTCAAGTCATTTTTAAATCAGTTTGATTCAAGATGAATGCATCTTATGTGAGTAGATTTTACTTTGTAGCTATAAATTTCCTTTTCGTTAATCGCAATTGAGATTGTTTTTGATTGGAGCTTTGTAGCTGCATCTGAGATTTCTTTTTTGTTTTGTTCCAATTAGCATGAGCCTACCTGCACTGGAGTTCCATGGGTAAAAATTGAGTGTTTGTAATTTTCTTGTCATTGTTTATCAAAGTGAAAAACAATCGATTATAATCAATCTTAAATGGTTAGTTTTCCGATTATGTAATAAAACTTTAAAAATCACTGCATTTCTGTTGTATTCGATTATTTTTCTTTTCTATAGATATAGACAAGGAAATTTTAAAATAACGGTTCTTTCCACTTCATTGAGATGCAAAACTTAACGCACAAAGAGTGTTTTCTATGTTTTATACTATAACTGGTTAATTGTTGGAGCATTCAAATTTTTTTTCTGCGCAATTCTAATTTTTATTTTACTCGAAATCTATTTTTGATCATCTCAACAAATTTCCTAAATTATTTAGAACTCGACGAGAAGTTAAACTGTAAGCAGACTGTTTTGCAAGAGATCGCATGCCATTTAAACTCGTTTTTTTTGCCAAATTTTCCAAAAATGACATTTCTGACCGCCTTGCCGACAAAATCACCAAAAAAGTAGATTCAGGTGGGGATGGATTCATGTGGGGGAGAGGGGGTTCGAAGGGGCAATCAACACAAGGGGCAGAAGGTCAACGGAATAGTTTTGCAATTTGACAAAGTTTAGGTTAAGAAATCGAGCAGGCCCTACACTCGCTTTCAAAATTTTCCGCCTTACTTTTTTTTGATAAATGCAGAATTTTTTGCAAAAATGGAATGACGCGGAATATAAAGTGAGAAAAGCCATTTTACTTGTTTTTAAATGGGTCGTAATTAAGTTTAATTCTGATAAAAACAATAGATGTTAATCCGTTTTGGTAAAACTTTGGTAAAAAATTGATCTACGGAAAATTGCAAACAACCAATTTCAATTTTTATGGGAATATTCTCGTTAGCTTGTTGCTGTTTTGCAATTTGAGAGTGCTGATTTTCGGTATGAGAACTTCGATTGCTGCTGGATTTTGCTGAAAACACTTTTTCCTATTTTGAACATTTTAAGTTTTATGGTGAGATATTATATTCCATTGGCGACAGCATGAGATATAAATCAAAAGACAAAAATGTGGGGAATGGAGAAAAATTTAGTTTTAAAAATAAAATTTGGCAACAAAAACGTGTTTATTTCCCGAAATATTCTCGCCTCGGATAAACAAAAACCTCAATGTATCAAGACAACAAAAAAACATCCATCCTCAAAGCATTCAGAAATTCATTTAAATTTTTGTAAGATAACATGTTCTGCAAGCCTTTTCAAACGTTTGTGCCTGCGCAGATGTAAATTTTATTTTGTATTTGTTTGTGAAAATGCTTGATTTTCATATTCAGATTTGTTGGAGGTAGAAAAGTAAGTTTTTTGACTATTGGTTAGAGTCAAATTTCCTGTATGATGTTATCCCGGGTTGACATCCTGATATAAAAATGGTTGATGAACCATTTCTTTCTGATTTATCTGTCGAAACTTAGCCCTAGCTGAATTTTTACACTTCAGATTCGAAGAGCAAAAACAAGTGGCTTTGTCTTTACCACTGAATTTTCCATAGTGGAAGTTTTCTAGTCATCTAGAAGAGAGTATTTTGTTTCTGTAAAAAAAAACTTTTTTTGAAGGGCAAAACATTGTTTTTCAACGCTGAACAGCAAATAAATGCTATTTATCTTTTGTTTGTCCCTTATTTGAGCAAAATTTTTGGCGAAATAGCTCGGAACTGAGTTGGAAAAAACTTTGGTATGTCCGCGTTCTCGCTTCAACATAACTCCAGTTGAATGTCTCGTTTCTGAGGTTTGTCGTTATAATGTATTGATTCATATATTTTATTTTGTACAAAACGTCAGGTTCTTGAGTTTCTACCTAGAATACAAAAACTTGAATGCTTCATTCCCTGGGTCGGAAATGGTCTGATGGTTTTGATCTCTTTTTCGTAGAAAACTGGCCTCCAATTTTCAAAAAACGAACTAATTGAACCCAACTTTTAGCAACAGTAGCTGAATGAGCCTATTTTCAAGCCCAATTTGGGGTCCCGAATTTTTCACTATGGGGTTGATTGAGCCCAAATCTACAAAAAAGAACCGAATGAGCACAATTGTGATCAGAGAAAGCTGAATGGGCACAGTTTTTTTTAGCTTCAGGGGCCATTTTATTATCCCCACTGTCTCAGTATAGACAACATTGTATCTGGGGAACTATAACCAACTAGAGAACCAATAGAACTGCAAATTGAGAGCATTCTACCTTTTTATGAAAAAGTTTATCCAAAAATTTCGATCCGGATCATGAAAAGAACAACAAAAAGGGGGAGAAAGGATGCAGTTAGTTAGTAATTAGTTAATTGTAAAATTCAAAATTTTTCCTCCTGAGAGTGATGATGTGATCTCAGTTTATTTTGCACTTACTGCAACTATTACGTAACTTGCTAACAGGTCACTTACCTTTGACCTTCACTTTGCCATTCTCTCCGTCGGAGAGAATGGTCTCTCACTTTTTAATGTTTTAACTTTGGACTAATTCACTTTTATTCTTTTATTCTTTTTAGTTGTACAAAGTAGATTTAGCTACAACAATTAAAATTTTGGGAAAGAATTTCGAATCACTAAAAATTAATAACAAGCGTTTGTTTAAAGTTTATTGTTCACAAAACTTTTATTTATTTGATAAAATCACCTTTCAAATTTTTGTATGAACATTGTAAGATATGCAAATTTTTCTACGAATCTTATAAGACGTTCCAAGATAGGGGAATTTTTTGTAGGATGATCAACTCGGGTAATTAGAAATTTTGAAAAATTATCAGAATATTTATGAGAAAAAAATCATTATCTTGTCGAACAGAGTGGGATCTTCAGAACCTTGAACCAAACATCAGGCAGCATTCACTCAACCGCCACTTGCAAGTTTTGCAAAAAAAATTCTATCAGCAACTTATAGCAGCCTCTATGTTCTCTATTAGCAGTCAGCAGTCTGTCTAGCAACAACAGTCTGCAAGAACTATGAGCCAACTGACCGACTAGTCAAATCATTAGTCCGAACAGTCATCGCAGCCGATCAACTAGGCTACAATGAGCTATGAAGCTACCTTTTCCGGAATATATTAGCAGTTTCTAGCACTTCCCTGTCATAAATGCAAAGGACAGGCTACAGTATGCCAGAGAACTATAGCTCTGTTTGAATTACCCGAAAACCCACCAAACTGCCGAATTCCAAGCAGCGCAAACTTAAGAACCATTTGACCCAAAATGCTAGTAGAATTAATGCTCAGCAAAAATCTGCTAATCAAAGACGAACTCAAGCTCTGGACAATTCTTTGTACGATGTGTAAAACCCTGCCACGTTCATTTAAACAAAAAGTTCATGAGAGCCAACAGCAGTTTGATCCCTTTTCTCCAGAAACTTCAGGAGTCACTTTTTTTAAATGAACAAAACGGACTGCATTATTTTAATTGGCAATGTTTGAGGATACTTTTTTCATGGTGATTAAAAATTGAATCTTCACTCAAAAACTCTATGTATAGACAGCGAAGTTAAACTAGTTTTCTACTTCACCAAAAAAAAACATCTGAGTCACCTGGAATGTTTGACATTTGACGTATTACAAACTTGAAATTGTCAAAATATCTCGATTTTTTTCCGAAATTAATTGCAGAGACACTCTGTGCATGAATAAACATACAACCAATAGATGAAGTCTACAGTTTAAAAAAATCTGCACTTGCTCTTCTGGCTTCTGGCGCAGGTTTTCCGCGCGTGAGTTATGGAACCTGATCCAAACTACATTTTATGATTGGATAAATTAGATATTTTACCACTGTAAAGTATTTAATATTAACCAATCATGATCCATCTAACTAACAACCCACTTATTTGTAAGTGCTGAAATTACTTGTAATTTCAGCACCAGAGAGATTTGAATTTAACTTAGAAATTAGTTGCCTATCCAAGAGAACTTCAGCCGCCGCAACAAACCAGTATACCCTAGATCTATTGAGCCTAGCAGAGACTAGTTAAACACCCTGAGACTAGAAAGTATGAGAGTAAGATTAGGATCGGTATTAGACTAAGAAGTTGCACGAATCTATCCGGCCGAAAATAAGATAGCGTGACGAGCAGACGGTGTACCCTATCCGAAATTACTCTATGAGTTAACCACATCGGTCATAACTCATCTGGTGCGACCATAAGTCTCGAATAAGACCTTAATAGCTTAGAATTAACCAAAAAATAGATTAGAATTTAGACAAAACATTTTTAAAATGTTTTACGACAATAATTTAATCGAAATGTCTCTACGACTCAATAGATCAGAGCCGATATTCCAAACGATAACAGAACTACCCGGAATTGGAAGAAGACCTCGAAGAAGAGACGACATACGACAAAGTAGAAACTTGCCAAATAGTTTTATGATCGTACGGCAAAAGCCAACACAAATTTTTATATTTAGAATCTTATTAGCAATGAATTTAGATTTTCACTTGCAAACATAAAATTTGCAAAGCAACTTTTGATGATCATTTCAGGCGCTAAACAAAATTATTAATATGCAATAACGATTGATAAAAAGATCTCAGATCGTTTTCTTAATTTCTGCAATCTTATATAAAACATGTTTGAAAAAAATTTATTGAAAATGAAAATAAAAATTAGTAGCATGACAATAAGTTGTTAGTAATCATAAAATCATCTGCTGTCCCA
Organism: Symsagittifera roscoffensis; assembly: GCF_963678635.1. NCBI lineage: Eukaryota > Metazoa > Xenacoelomorpha > Acoela > Convolutidae > Symsagittifera > Symsagittifera roscoffensis. Next base: position 19,947,061 of record NC_087066.1, on the reverse strand, counting down.
GCTTTATCACCTAAACATAACAGCAATCATAAGTTCACTAATATCATTAGAAAACTAAATCTTTTTCTTAGATAAACCTAAACAATTTTAAATTTAAATTCACTTAAATATCAAGGCTTATCCTTGGATTTTAATTAATTTTCTTTTTCACTAAATTTAAAACCTGATCATCAAGGCCTATCCTTGGATCAAAAAGAACAATTTTGTTCTCCCCACCCACTTAGCAAGTGTCTAACGACCTCAAACGTCGATTCACTATCCAACCCTTCCAAACGACCCAAGATTAATAGAAATTTTTAAATAAAACTAACCATTCAAATTAGGATAAACAGTGAAGAACTTCGGTTGTTCATCCTTCACTTGAACCCTCCTCTTACCAGACCCAGGATAAATCATAGACTTAGTAAGTTTAAAATAGTATCTAACGAACTACTTGCGTTCTAATTATACCTGAACCTTGTGGATCGATTTACTATTCTCCAACCCTTGAACACAATCACTACCCCTAAGTAAGATTAAGTAAGTTAACACCTTAGCTTAGACTAGCCACGAGAAAGTAAAAAATCATTCTTCGGAATCGATATACTTTTCTCTCCAACCCTGAACAAAAAGACCCAGGTTAAGCGTACCAAAAAATCGTAAGGACTAACAGTCTAAGAAAATAGAAATCACCTAACAACTTTTTGCATCCCTCATCCTAAACCTTATGTCATTCAAAAATCTAGGAAATAAACAAACAATAGTTTTACACAACTGCGAGATAGATAACCAAAAATACGACCTTGTAATCACACCTCATACACAAACAGTTGGATACATTAGAACAAAAAGACTAACAATAAAAAGAAAAATAATAAACAAACAAAGACAAATCACACGAAAAAGATTTTCAAAGAAAAGAAACGCATTTTCCCAATCAGAAGCCAGCAATTTAGATGAACTCTACAAATTAAAGGAATCAATTGATAAAAATTGTCCCATTCACGATCAACTATATTTTTCCGATTCAGAAACAACTTCAAATTCATCAAAAAGAGGAAAAAGAAGAATAAAAAAGCAATATAAACACAAACCAGTACACTTGTATAATTGGAATCAACCAATTAGACACATCGATAGTTATATATTAACAGTCATTAAACGAAAAAATGAGCCACAGCCACACTCAAAGTGACGATAGTCCAGATGACGAAGAGGTTTATCCCTTCCTCATAGATGCACCCGATAACAGAGGGCAACATGACTTTTGCAAGAATTTACTCTTAAATTTGTTTGAACCCGGTATCAGCCCATGTAAAGCAGAATTCCCAGATGTAAAAATCAAAAGACAAATTATTGAACATTATCTGAAAGATATATGTAATTTAACACAACAATATGGAATCTACACCATAGAATTCAGCACACCAAATCCGAATCACCGCAAATATGTAATTCAAACAGACAATCTTGAATTAGAATTTTCAAAAGTATTCTTAGAATATATTAAAAGCATACAATATCATAATTCACAAAGAGCAAACTCCATATTCACTAACGAAGTTTTTGCAATAATATATACCTATATTTCTATATTAGAAAAAACAGAATTTTAAAGTATCTCACCAACTGAAACATCCAAACATACAAAAGTACGACAGGAAATCACATTATTTTCAACCTTCCTACATATAATCAAAGAAAATTTCACTAAAGACGATGTTTCACAACACACAAAACATGACTTACAAAAAATTTTGGCATGGTTTATAATAGATTATTTCACACACAATATAGACTCAATTTCACAAGCAAGAAAAAATTTCAGACCTCAAAATCCAAATGATGATACTGCCATTACAGAACAGTTAGACTACGTTTGGGACCCTGAATGGTCTCATCATGCATTTATAAACATTCCACAATCAATCTCAAGTCAAGCAATAAGTACAATATCTTACCAAAGAGATTATGTAAAAGTAGTACCACTAACCATTGATGCAACACCATTAAACTACAACACATTTTTACCCGATACACGAAATAACAGTTTAAACTCGACCGTCATACATAATGAAAACCTTAATGGAACTAGAAATTTTACACAACAAGATATCCAAACACCATCACACTTCATAAATGAAGAAATTGTCCAAACAACAACAACTAAACAACAAAATATTTCACCAATACATCCAAATTTAACAACACCAAAAAATACAAACACTTCACTGACACAAGTAACCTTACAATCAACCATTAAACCTTCGGTTGCTCCAAAATATTCACAAATGGATTATCAAAAATATAGACCTATGACAGTACCATCAACACCACGAAGAACGTTCACAAGAAACACTTTCGCAGAACACAATTATAATTATGCACATTCATCAAAAACAAACTATCACCCACGAAAAACTAATAATAATCATGTATGTTCTCACTATTGGGATAACCCAATGACAACAACCAACTCAGTAAATTTTCGGACTAATTCACGTCCTCCACAGGACTACAGTGAAAATTACCCATTCTTTCAACAAAATAAAAATAAAAAGCAAGCACCTCATCAAACGGATTACTTATCATCTGAAGATGATTATTTACAACCAGACATTTTTGCACCATATACCCAAGAATATCGCAAACAAGGATCGCGACGACCTCATACATATAATAGAATTTTTTCTCCAAATCCAACAAATACACGAAATCAACAACCAATCCATATGTCAAATCCAATAAATACACAATTTTTTCAACCAATTCAACCACAAAACCCAATGACTATGCACTCGTATCAACCAACTCAAATGCAAAATGAAATACCACTCCCATATTACCTTCAACAACACGAAATAACAAAAAATCAACTTTCAAATTTTTCGCAAATGCCAAATGCCGCAGAGTCACTACAGATGACAATGGATCCATACCTTATGGGTGGATCATCAATAACATCAAATAAACCACTAATGGTATTCACAGGAGCAGACCCTGAATATTCTGTAGAAGATTATTTAAATGCAGTAACAGCCAATTTAATTTTAAATATAGGACCTGAACCAATTAATACGCCGCTACATCAAAATTGGATACATCGACGCACAGCGTTGATACAAACAACCTTAGATGGCGCAGCTCAAAATTGGTTTTCAGTATTACCTATAGAAATAAAATCAGACTGGAAAAGATTTACACAAAAATTTTCAAAACTGTTTGACTCCGAAAGAAATAAACAACACCAAAGAGTTTTATGTAATGAAATTCGCAGATTACCAATTGAAACCATCAAACAATTAGCAGTACGTATCGAAACACTAGTTCGAAAAGCATATTCGTTAAATACACATGACTATAAAAACACAAAAATGACAGAAATTTTAATGATGACCTTAACATCTCAATTAAGGAAAATAGCAAAAAAAAAGAGAGCATCTCATCCTTCTTCAATTCGAGAGCCAGATTTAGATTTTCGAAAACTAGTAGACAAACTAGAGCAAGCGGAAACCACAATGAAACTTGAAGAAACAGAAAATCTCAAACTACAATATGTTAATCGAATTGAAACAAACACTACAAATATCATTAACATACAGGAATCAGATACAGACTTAGTTGAAAAAATCACTGAAATACTAAATATTTATGAAAAACAACCAAATTTTAAAGGCAAACCATCTTTCAAAAAACGGTGTAATTATTGCCGACGATACGGACATAGTATATCCGAATGTAGACAAAAGCAACAGGATAACCAAAACAAACCTCAAAAATATAAAGAACCAAATAAATCATTCTATCAATACATGAAGAAAGATCAAAATCTACCAAACAAAAATGTATACAGTAACAACAGTTCAGGAAAACCACTTCCGAACAACACCAGTTACACGAGACATCAATCACCATATAACTCAAGTTATAGAGGAAGATCACCAGAACGAAGAAATACACAGAATTCTTCACAAAATCAATATAATCGATCAAATAGTCGAAATAACTATTCGAGATCAAAATCAAATGCAACACAATTTGTTTCTAGATCCAATTCCCACTCAAACCCAAGAAATAAACAATATTCCAATAATCAATCACGAAATTCATCATATAACAGAAATAGAAACTATTCGCATAATCGAAATAGAAGTTATTCAAACAATCGAAATCAGAATTACTCGAACAATCGATCAAGAAATAATTCATATAACAGATCAAACTATCACAGATCAAATGATAATTATCAAAACAGATCTCAAAACAATTCACAAAAACGAAATTCAAGTTACAATAATCGATATAGAAATTATTCCCAGTCACCACACAGGAATAAGAACCATTATCATAATTCTAAACATCGATACAAAAGTAGTACACCAAAACATCAAAGACACATTAATCAAGTACAGACAAATGAAGAAACAACATCAGACCCCCCAGGTATTGATGACACAGGAAATAATGAACTACAACTAAATCAAATAAACTGTGAATCATCAGACACAGAAAGTGATACTGAAAATACCATCTCCATAAATATGATAGAAGTCGAAAACTACTACGAACCTATTATATATGAACAACCTTTTACATCACATATAAATGAAAATCAATTGGAACTCCTTCACAATTATTACATTGAACCCATCAATACTACACAAACTGCACAAGAAATAAACGAAATTAACACGACAAGTAAACCCAACGAAAATGACAAAACAAAATGTTTAAACACAAATCATATCTATCAAAATATACAAAAAAAAACCCGGAGAAAAAATTTGGACAGTACCATTTCTCTTAGAAAGTCCAAGAAACAAAGAAGTTCAATCACCAGATCTTGAAATTGATTTTTTAATTGATTCAGGAGCAGAATCAAACATAATTAACATTCCCACATGGAATGAAATCAAAACATTACACCTAAAATTAACGCCTCTTGCAACCTCTAGTAAACTAGCAACAGCACAAGGATCAACGTTAATAAATTATCGAAAAGTTCAATTATTCCTCCTCCCCACAAGAACAATGAAGCAAAATAAAATTCTAAACAAACCATTTAAACAAATGTTTCATATCACTGATATTAAACACAATATCATTGGTATACCATTTATATGTAAATATATACCAACAATCAACATCTTGAATAGTAAACTACTAATCAAAGATAAGTACACAAAAACAAAAAATACAGCTCTAACATTTTTTCAAAGATTAAATAAACAACCACCATTCTTTTCAAAATTTTATCCAATTTAAAACCAACAACGGAAACACCTGAAACCACTATCAGGAAAAATATATAACTTTTCAATAAAACAAGTTCACCAATATGACAAAAGTCAAAATAAACAACAACTCTTTATGTCAGACTTTGAGTTTAAACCTATTCATAAGTTTTTCAAAATCACGATTTCATCTTTAAAATATTTGAAAAATACGAATTCAGACATCATTTCACTACATGTGCATAACAACACACCGTACCAAGTAACATTACCCTTAGGACTTTTAGGATATTGCGAAACAAACGCTACAATATCACCCGTATATGAAAAAGCATACCGCGTAAATAATATACTCCAATTATTAGATATTTGTCAACCCACAATTCTTAACGAAGAACTATCCATAAATAGTATAATAAGCAATGAAAAGAGGAACACAGATTATTTCACAAAAAAAACATATTTTAAACCAACATTCAATATAACAAACTACACAAAAGAACAACAACAATTTTTAACTTGAACACTCGCAAATTACACAAATCGAATTTGACGAACTAGCAAAAGAACTGTTAAAATATTCAACAGTCTATGCAACATCAAAATTTGATGTTGGGAAAATCAGTTCATCACTCCATCTACCGTTAAAACCTGACGCAGCTTTCAAAAAACAAAGAGCAAGTAAAGTACCAATTCATTTACACGATAAGGTAAATAGATTACTGGTTATTTTAGAACAATACAAAATTATCTCACCAGTAAACAAAGAAGAACAACCAAAAGGTAACACATTTATTAACCCTGTTATCATCCTAGCCAAAGGAGAATCATTAAAAATAGTTTTAGACGCTAGATATCTCAATTCATTAATAGACGAATCAAAATGCAATTGGCCTATTGAACCAATACAAGTTATTTTAACAAAAATAAACGGAAAATACTTTACAACCGCAGACATGAATAGTGCATACAATCAAATGCCACTAGATGAACAATCACGACGTTTAACACAATTTGTTATTGGAAATCAACAATATGAATTCAATCGCCTCTTCTATGGAATATCCATAGGACCAGCAGCATTTTCAGCTTTTATTAGCAAAATTTTTAGACCACTAATACTTAGGAAAAAAGCAATCACCTATTTAGACGTTGTTTTTATGCAATCACAGACAAAAGAAGAAATGTTTACAGTTTTAGAACACTATCATAAAATACTTCAGAACGAAAATCTGAAGGCCGCCCCCGATAAATCACACTTCTTTTTAACACGAGTTAAACTTTTAGGACATAACATAGAAAGAAACACAATCACTCCATTAAAATTACGCATTGATGCTATTCAAAAACTTCAACCACCAACAAACAAAAAGAAAATCCAAGAATTCCTTGGAATGTTAAATTTCTTAAGCAAGTACGTTTACAAAATGCAATTATATTTAAGACCATTCTATAATATCCTCAGACAACAAAATAATTTTGAATGGACCACTGAACATCAAACACGATTTGAAGAAATTAAAAAACTTTTAACTGAACAAATTTCAAACACAATCCCAGATCCAAATCAACCATTTTACGCAATGTGCGATGCTTCAAATTTTGGCATCGGCGCAGCATTACTACAATCACACAGTGGTACAAATAAAATGAACCTTATATCAACAAATTCTTCACTCAAGCAGAGCTACGACTCTCAACTCTAATGAGAGAATGTACAGCTATGATTTATGCACTTACAGAATATGAATTTTTAATACTTGGATCAAAACATTCAACAGTTCTATTCACAGATCATAAACCAATCATTTTTCTCTTTACACAAAAGTCAAACCCAAATCATCGAGTTTATAGGTTTCAATTAATACTAATGAAATTTCCAAACTTACATATAGTTTGGACAGCAGGAAAGAATCTTGCATTACCAGATACATTAAGTCGAAATACACCACCTGAATTACTTACACGAAAAACTACAGTTGAAATACCTAAAAATATAAAATTTTACCTTGCAAAAGACGAAACATCACCCCGACTAGAATGCAAATATGCAGTAAAAACTGACATTGAGCAATCACAAATAAATAATCTCCAACACTTCCCACTTTACTTAGATTGCCAAAATAACCACTACGAAGTTGATCTACTTGGAACATCAACTTTCAAACCAATTCCATTCTCAAAATGGAAACAAAATAACACTCAACAAAAACGAATAAAACACCACTCACATAAAAAAGACCTTTTTCCGTTAATTGAAAAAGAAAACTTAACTGATAAAATAAATTTATCAGGACCACAAACAAATGATTCAAAATACACAATAAATCAAGTTTTTGACCTCCATGACCCACTTGACACAATTCCTTTATCTAAATTAGAAATTGAAAACATTTTTCTCCCTCCAACAGATACAATTACAATTAATAGCTTGAAACAATATCAAAATCTTGACCCAGTAATTAGACAACTAAAATCATGGCACAAATACAAAACTAAGCCCGTAAAGGCAGATACCACAATTTTAGGAAATAAAACACTCCTCCGATATTTTCGAAAATTTAATAATACAACAATTACGAAAACACAGACCTTCTAGAATATCATTTAAACGATTCTACAGTTCCCTGTCTCCCTTTAAGTATGATTCTAATAGGTTTTAACATTTCACATACACAAAACATTAAAGGACACTCTGGATCAGAGAAAACAGATTCAAATTTTACACAAAATTTGTACTTCCCAAATGCACCAATTTGGATAAAAGTACTATGCAATGATTCAATAGTATGTCAGCTAAATAAACCTTATCCAAATCAAAAACAAATAGCACAAAAACAAGATTTTAAAGGACAAAGTTTATATTTTAACCACCGTATATCATTTGATACAAAAGGACCAATTTCACCATCCTCTGAAGGAAACTCTTACATTATGGTAATTGTTGACGCATTTACACACTATGTAGCACTCAACCCAGTACCACATTGTAACGCTTACTATGCTTACACAACACTTTACGAACACTGGATAGCAAAATTCGGATTACCCGAAATTTTAGTCACAGACAACGGTACAGAATTCATAAATAATGAAATCATCACATTATGTCTTTTATACAACATTAAGCACAAACCGCGTACATCTCATGCACCTTGGACAAACGGTTTAGTCGAAGGTATGAACTGTTCACTACAAGAATATCTTAGATGTATCATAAATGGAAATGATACAAGATACACAGAATGGTCAGCAGATGTAAAATTATTTCCCTTAGCATGTAATTCACAAATTACGACAACTCTAGGAATGTCACCATATGAAATGGTTTTTAATCAAAAGCCACGGAAACCAATTATGTTTACAGCAAATTCTCGTAAAAATACACAAGGTCATTGCCAACCTAATAAAGACTCAATTTGTTATAACCTACCTTTACAGACACATGATGAAGATCATTTTCATCACCCACAAATCCTTAAATTAGCCTCCGGTACACACACCGAATGGATTTTAAATAGAGATAAAAAACACAATGAAATTTATCAAAAAGTAACAAAAAAATTGTTACAAAGGCAGAACATTAATGAACAAATAAATTCACGCTTTACACCAGCCTCAGATTTAAAAATTGGAACATTTGTCTTAATACCAAATTTTAGTACCCAAAAAAGAATTTCTAAAAAACTACAACCCCTTCGTAAAGGACCATACCAAATAATCGCCAAACCCACCGACGTAACATATAAAATCACCGATTCAGACCAAAAAGAAATTGTTCAAAATAGAAACAACCTATTGCCTTACTACCCAAAAGAATACGCACTACGCGAACTAACTCAATTATATTCTTTCACAGGTTTAAAAGTTATTCAAAATCACCCACTTATAGAAATTGAAATAATTGAACAAAACGACATTCACCTTGAAAAACAAAATAAAAAACCAACTACAACCAAAAACAATACAAAAAAGCTAGATCAAAAAACACCTCAAAAAGAAACGAAAAATAGGAAAATGATAGAAAAAATTATACCCCAAGAACAAGTCGAAAAATCAGAATAAAGAGAGTCATTACGACTTAGAAATCAACCACGTAAAAACTACAAAACATTTATCCCACAACCTAAAATATTAAAGAAAGTTGAACTTCAAAAACAGCTTTAATTTTAAAATAAATACTATTTGCACCTCTGAAACATTTTGAACTTTCTTTTTTCAAAATAACATGCTGAAAACACACAGCGATTCTAGTTCAAAATTAGCCAATAGGATTCATTCAATCCGTCACCTTCTATAACTCTAACACAAAACAATTAGACGAAAGATATTAAACTCCAGGCATATCTATAACTATAACTTTACAACCTCCAGGTCAAAAATAAGCAACCTGCTAAAACTTGACAACTAAAATAAATACCACCATAATATCATAACCCTCCCTTATCTAATAACGCAAAGATCAACAATATTTTCCCAATTCAGACCTCAACAACCCCCCCAAACAAAAATGTTAAATTAGCCTAAAGTAAAAGTACGACCATATTAATTTAGCCTAAAGTGCAAATATCTCAAAAATATCCCAGATCACCTGACAAATAAAAATAAAGCAAAGAAGACCTCCCGAACACCATAAAATCCGCCCCCAACAACTCAACCCACTTGTCAAAAAATCAATAATTAATTTGACCACACTTGAAAATTGCCCCAAATCACAAAAAATATTCGACCAAGAAGCCATTTCTTTAATGCTCTTCTCTCGATCAGTCAACATAGTTTTCAACATTTTCATAAACTTTTTAACAATATTTAAACTTTTATTCATATTTCTCTTTGATACTTTTGAAGCTTTCATAATAATTTTAATCATTCTTTGCAATATTTTTTAAATTTTCTACTCCCTATTTGAAATATATCTCCAACTTTCCCAAGTCATTGATCATATTAACAGGTACGAAAACCCAAAATTTATTTAAATGATTCGAACCATTTTTAGTAGAACAGATATCTCTTTACTATTTGTAATTCTTATAACATTTTTATCATCCCTAATATTGACAATATGCAAATTCATAAAGAAGGCAATTATAACATTCGCCATAGCAACAATCCTTTTAATTCTTTTTCTTGAAGAATACTACAATAAACATAAATTTTTTCACTAAAAGAAATAAATCAAAAAACCCTCAAAAATTGCTAACCAACAATCACACAGTCAGTCTTCACCGACATCATCCCAAGAAAACCCGACAATACCTACAACTACACAAAACCCCCAAACATCTACACGAAATTCTTTCCAAGATAACCCATACACTTTTGAAGAACGACACGCTCGCCTATCTGAACCATTAGAACCAGTTCAGCGACAGGCACCTCTAAGTGAACCAACAAATAACTTGTACCCAACACTACCACAAGAATTAAGTAGAATAAGAAATATTAGTCAAAACCAAAATACAGTTGAAATAAATAGACAAATTACACGACGAAATAGGAATACATCCACGACGAAATAGGAATTTTCAAACCCCTCGAGTTCATTTTGATATACCCCAATCCCCATCACCAACTACTCCGGAAAACCCAATTAGCATATTACCAGAAACCCCTACACTTCTTTCACAACGTAGCACCTCAAGTCTACCCTCAGATTACTTAGGTTCAACACCAACATCTGAACAAATACGTGAAAATCCATTCAACCCCCAAAACCAAACATCACGACTACCATATTGGACAACACAATCATTCACACAAGGTGAACCAAATTTAATAAATGATCCAATAGATATTTCTACGGATACAACAACATCATCATCACTACCAGAAACATTATCACTACCATCAACACCATCAATAAACCAGATTTCACCGACGCCTTTCCCTTTAAATTTCCCAGTTAACCTCGACGCTAGATATCGAGAACAATCATCAACAAATATCCCTTTAAGATTAGACTGGAACACATTCACAGCACCCCACCATTATTTGGACAGCACCCAGAAAATAACCGACTCCACAACTGGGCACTTCATAGATTACAGTATAGACAAGACATCCACGAAGACATTCATGACCATAACATCCAAATACTCCAACAAAATAGTCTACAATTAAAATTTGAAATCACGGTTAAACTAAACAACATTGCTCAGCATCCTTACCCATTAAACCCACCAAATATAACAGCTCAATCACTACCACCATTCATAACAACTGAAGTAATATATAAATACGACATATATACCAAAAAGACAATTGGTTACATAACATTTTATAACCCGTACTCAGGATTATCATATGCATGTATATTTTAAAAATATTGATATTCCTCCAACTCTTTTTTCTGATCATCTCCGATCAGGACATAAATCCTTCTCCCCGCACAGGACCCCAAGACTTATTAGTAACACATAACGATTGTGAAGAAAATGAACAAAAAACACTACACAAATATGCAATAAATCAAGTATCACAATGCGAAACGGAACCACAAGCTATAGAAACTACAAATGTAATAGCGACACTATATTCAAAAGCCCGAGCAACAACAGTCATAGGATATAAATTTACAGCAACATTCTCCGAAAAGAAAGTACATTGTTCACAAGTTTCAAACGGAAATAAAAACGAACTTGATCATGAATCATTCTACCAAAGTAATATAGAACGACTTCTACATCTAAATCCTGATGATTGTAACAACGAGCTACTCAGACTAAACATCACAAGAAATAAAAACACCGACAGAAAACTAGTATATTTTCAGTTCTTTGCCGATTCTGTACATCAAGCAGAACTTGAAAGATATCAAGGACACATTAAATTAGATGAAAAAAATCCATACAACGGCGCACACGGAAGATTAACTTATGACATACACGATAAGCACTGGATACCACACATTGGTATAAATAATCCATCAAACTGCAAAGCAGACACAAAAAATAAAGGATATCAAGAAATAATGTTTTTCGATTGGAAAATACAACTCGAAAAAATACAACTCACACGAGGTTTATCTGACAACACAATGATCTATCAAGGAATTAGACTACCTTGTAAAAACGATCAAGGTTATTGTGATCCTACAACACGGACACAAGCAACAATTGTTTGGTTTCCCGAAGATACATGTACAACATTTCAAGTAGCAAAAATACACGCTCGAATGAAAAAATTTCACGAAAAATATTTTATACAATCAATTCCATATGAACAAGTCAATCCATCACGAAAACAAAGTACTGATTTTCGAAATATCCATAATATAGAAAATAAATTAACACGTTTTCAAAGATATCAAGAAACAGAACTCGCATTCAAATACAGAAACCCACTTCACAAAACACAATATTCTGAAATATTAGTTGAATACGAAAAAGGTTTCGACATGACCACTGGAAAAATAAAAATTGACCCCTATGCCACAAGTCATCCTCTACACGAAGGAACATCATATATACCAGTTAACTTTCAAAAAAGTAATGGTCAACCTGGTGGACATCTAAAGTCACGTGACACTAGAAGCACACGTTTACAAGAACTATCACTAATGAATAATTCTTATTTTGGTAATATCCACTATGATATCCACTTAGATATGAAATTAGACTACACGATTAGTCGAATTTTTCAAGAGATGTCACTCTCCGAATTAGAAACACTTCACCAACTATGCGAATTAGAAAGGACACAAATCCTACAATCACTTGCACTAGCAGTATTAAAAATACCCTACGCAGGATATTTACTATCAGGAAAAAGATCAAATTTTCTAGACTACGAAGGAAACATCTTATGGTTTTATACTTGTACCAAAAAAGTATCACCACTATATGTTTTTGAAGATAAAAGATGCTATAAAAGAATCCCTATCTTTTATAAAAATAAAGTACATTTTGTTGACACACTTTAAAGACGAACATATTTTTGGGATACCGCAGTCCCATGTGGATCAAAGAATAGCCCCAATGTAGTACAATTGAACCCTGATGAAGATAAATATTATCTTCTTACCCCATACCCCACATTAATGCAATCACTCAAAAAATTTTCACCCGAAAGCATCAGAGCTATTGCTCGTAACCCAAACATTGATTTACAATCAATTGGAATATATTCAAAATCTGATATCCAACATCACATTAGAACACAACAATTCCAGGAATTATTAACACAAATGGACACTATACAAAGACAATCAATTGACCAAAACTTACGCAAACTTGCCGAAACAGCAGAATTTGCAGATATCTATACACAAGATTATAGCGGATATTTTAAAGACATTAAAGACTATATATATCTAAACGGTGAAAAATACAGACCACAACATATTTCACCCATAAATATTTTTAGCTTTGTTACACTAAAAATGAAATTCTCGATTTTCTAGGATGGCCCTATTACATCTTAAAAAAATTAACTATCCTATACGCAATGTTTAACTTTATAGGATTTCTTTTTTCACTTTTAAAAGGAATATACAACACATGTGCTATACACACACAAGTAAATAGACAAGCAAGTGTAGCACGCATACTACTTGCAGGATTTTTTGGAATTTTTTCATCATCAATTAACAAAATTCTTCTAGACGCACAAATCAAAGAATATAATACAAAAATAGCAACAACACAGAACACGTACAACGAAGAACATAATAACATAGAAGTAACACCTACAGCACCACAGCTGCCACCCCTACCACATAACCATCCATTATCCTTAGTCCCACGAAATTTCCGAAACCTAGCAATAACACATAACCCAAAATTTAGACCAAACATATCGCAAAGTCCCATACAACACATAATGACACATCATTCACAAGATGAAAATACATATGAACAAATTATAGAACAACCCCATACCACCGCTTTTCAGTCTCAAAATAATCATTTTTTTAGCCCACAATGAGCCGACAACTTGGATCCCTACACCGCTCAAATTCCCACCCAACCAATCTCAACACTCCAATCACAATAATCCCAATTTTTGCTTTCCCGCCACCCGATTTTCCAACTAGTAATATAACATCAAGCATGAATTCGGATACTAATTCAGATATTTCAGTTTTATACTCCGTTTCACAACTCAATAACTCTAATATAGAAACCCCTGACGAATTTGCAGACTCCGAACCATCTCCATCCATTAATTTTCAAACCAACTCCTCAGTTTCTTCAAAGCCCCCTTTTCAACCAATCCCAACAAATAATCCACTCCCGCCCATTTCTACTCCCTTTTATGCTTCACAAGTAACCCCAACCTATTCTCCATTTCATTCCGACCGATCATCTAATTCTCCCGATACTCCCCAAATTTCCCAAGAACTTGATAATTTTATCACCCTACAACAACAGCTAATACACCCTAACACCCGCACAATCAATCAAATTTCATCCACAATAGAATCCTCAAACCCGCCTACTCCTACACCCTCCTCAGCCTATACTGCATCATTAGCACAACCATCAACATCCACCGAATCATCAAATAGCACTAACCGAGCGTATCGCACTTTTAAAAGAAAATTCCCAAACCATCCATTCCCGACCAAACCAGGAACTGCCCGTGAAAATATTAATCATCCACACCACACCAACACGAAAGATTTTCTAGCAATCACCTTACCTTCATTTCCACAATATACTTTAAACACACCTAATGACACTAACGACACACGTAGTGTTGTAGATGAACATGTTTTAATGCCTACACTTCATTGGACAACATATTATCATTTTACAAATCCCCTTTGCCTCCCACTATCTAATACTTATAGCGATATAGAAAAGCATAAAGATATGCTATATAGACTCACCGCAACACTAACACCCAGACAATTTACTTATATAGGATATAAAAAATCACTAAAAACATTCACTGCACCCCGAGCTAACGAATTTACACTAGAATATTACGACCATAATATCATCCGAACTAATCAAGGCCAATTTTTAGATGACGACCGCTTCGCTAACCCACAACTAACAGAAAAATTCTTCATCAAAACATCATATGTATTCACACTCAATATTTTCGATAGAAAATACGATCACATCATTTCTGAAGCACTAACTGATATGCAAGCTTACGAAAGTTTTAAAGAAAAATTTCAATTATTTTCACTAACCTTTCACTTCCTTGCACCACATAAACGCGATTTGCACTGTTCACATGACATCATGTTATGCACTAAACAAACTCACTCATATACATACTATCGCTTCATACAAAATCATTTTGATCTACATACCCCATCAAGACAACCACACCATCGTTTTCAGTTTCTTAACTCGAAGTACACCTCACCATTTTTTCTAAATTTCAACTATTGCATCAAAGATACTAACCTCCACGGCATCCTCCGCAATTATGACCCATTATCACAGATGTATATATTTTGTCCCATCACAAAGACCTTTAATGCTGAAGAATCCAGACCCTTCCTTATCCCACATGAATTTATCCAACCTATAGAAATCCCTATATTAGAATTTATTGATAATACTAAATACAATCACAAAATATATAATCTCATTCAAAACACACCTTATGAGTTTGCAGTTGGCACCGAAGAACTAAAAACTATTAAAGCACTTCAATTGCTTTGGCCACTGCTTCAAATTAAAAACATCATTCGCATACTAGCAAAGTTACTAACAAATTCCGACATGATACACGACATCTTCCCCCACGGTTTTTTCCCAGACGATTAACAGGTAAGTATAATTTCAAATATTCTTTACTAATAAATTTAAATTAACACTAACCATTCTTTACTCATGTTTCTTTTAGATTTTTAGTCTTCATACCACGATCATCTGCAAAAAACAGAAAAGAAAAATAAAAAAGAAAAACTTGTTAAATTTAATTAATATTTTCACAAAATAATCTGATAAAATTTATACAAATTGTAGTAAATTAATTTATAAATTATTCCCCCATAGAGCAGTAAATTTAAATATGATGAAAATTTATAACTTCCCCCAAAACTAGCAGTAAAATTGAAATTCTATGTAATAAATTAATAAAATAAAAATGCAGTACTAACCTTTTGATATTTTCATTCACTCGCTTAAGAATACTATCCAAACTCGCACAGCTCGCCCACGAAGAATTGTTTAAATAATGAATTTCAGTTTCATGTTTTCACACTTAACAACTCTAACACACGATAACAAGTTTCAAACTTTCCTATAACCCGGTTGGAAAGGAATTATATACTAAAACAAACTAACCAACGCAGCTTACTAAACACCACAAACCATAAAATAACAGCATGACTAAGAAAAGAAAACCAACGGTACCCAAACCGGATTAACCCAGTTTAAAACTGGATAATTTATTCTTTTGAAGACTATTATAAAGTCTAAGAAAGGAATAATAAAACACAAAAAAGTCGAAAGACAAACCCATAACAAAAACAATG